>NW_022196903.1:96870646-96872640 GCF_008632895.1 Mastomys coucha
AAAAAAAAAAAACAATAAAAAAGACAAAAAAAGTATAAGTATATTGTATGCATATATATTGTATGAATATATGTGAATATGACATAAATATATGAACATATACATATCTATGTACACACTTGTGCATGTAAATAACTCAGAATCATTGGAGAATTCTGAGTAGCACCATCTGAAAGACATTATCACATCCATGGACACTTGTGCAATATACAATTGATGCAAATGAACAACACACTACTAAGATAAATTTGAGGCTGTCATTAAATTTTCATATTCAGATCACAGCGTAAATGTGCTTGCAGACCCCTCAGAGAGGATATGGATGTCAGTATACTATCCTAATAAGTATTTATTAGGAAGAATAGTATAGTGAAGAAAACAAAGAATTAAAGAAATTAGGACAAATAATTGAGGAAGAAATTGAGATTTCATGACAAAGCCCCCATGAGTAGATTTGATTTAGAATCTTTGACTTGCTTGAGTCTGCTTAATCATTCATTCCCTGGTGGTAAATCACATGGTAATTTTTAATACTATGTATCCAATACTGACCTTTGTAGGGAACCTGGGTCCAATGTCCAGCATCTGCATGGGTCTCACAATTGTGTCTCTGTAATTTCATCTCTTCTCACCTCTGCAGCCACAGGCATATACATAGTGGACTTACACACAGGCAGGCAAAAGCTTAATACATATTTTTTAAAAATTAAAAACATAAAAGTATTTATATCCTATATACCATACAAGCTTTCTGATTCTGGATTAAAGACACCTGTATTGCTCCATTGTTTCATCTGTAGCGAGTTGACACAAATCTTGTCTGTTGCCATCAGTGTGGTGGCACCTTTGACAGCAAAATCTCTTGTTAGCTTTTAAGCTTTAGCTTTTTAAAAGGAAAATATATTCATTGTTCTTGTTCTTTCTCCTAATCTGATATAGCCAGCAGTAGAAAAATATACCTTATAGAATTTCAAATGTTTTGTGCATTAAACTTTTAGAGAAAAATGGTAAGATATGTAAATATGAGTTATTTGCATTTTCTTAAATGCAATTAGCATTGAAGCACTGGTTTGGGCATGACCAGATTCTTTTCTCACAGGGAATTAGATGTAATGTTGCCAACTAGCTCTCCAAGCATAGGTCTTAGAAATTTTGTTTTAAGAACACAGGGGTGTCTTTTGTGTGTGTGTGTGAGAGAGAGAGCATATGTATACACATGTGTGTATGTGTATGTGTTTGTGGGGTGGGTGGGTGTGCACATATCTGAGTACTATAGATGGTAAAGAAATAAATTACATTTAACAAAACACCACGAAGGGTTTAGGTTTCATACAATGGCACATTCAGCCCTGTGACAGACAAGCCCAATAATGTCAGAGAGATGAGCAGCAATGAAGTCTTCTTTAATTTATGGCTGAGAAGCATCTGCTACAATGAGGTACACAATGTACAGGACACGTGGGAGAGGTCATGTGTGCCTTCCAAAGATTACAATAGAGAAAGGCAGAAAAAATTCTCCCAAAACAGAAAATTGTTTCTTTTATGTTCAATTGTGCTCGATTTTTTTGACTTCACAGAAATTTATTGCATAGTATTTGAAAGATTAAACAACACTTTCCATCGCCTCATAGACTTTATGCACACATTTAAATATTTTTATTTAATGAGTGACTTATTCTAATAAGGGTGTACGCTAACACGTAATTCTCACTGGTGCTTGATTGTTCAAAATGTGTGTAGATATTTATAAAACAGAGCAAAATTTATATTCATATATACTTTCATATTCTCTGTGGGAGCCTGATTTCCTATACAATTAAATTTGTATTTCTAGCATTTTGATGACTCTAATAACTGTTCTGAGACTGTTGGGAATTAGATTGATTTCTCTTAACATTTGCATCTACCTGAAAGTTAATTACATGAAATTCTCTCATAACCCTTAAATTGTAGGGAGCTGAAGATATTAGCATAAGATATAACTTTTCATGATT
>NW_022196903.1:96872650-96881624 GCF_008632895.1 Mastomys coucha
AAAAAAAAAAAAACCAAAGTGGCCTTAATAAACAATCTGGCTTGTTTTAAAGCTAATACTATGGCCATCCCCCTAGATATCAGAACACTGTTTCATTTTCTACTAAAAAAACTCGTCAAATATACCCCTACTCTTAGGATATTTCTACATGTCAGAGAGAAAAATGTACACCGTATGAAACAAAACCTTGCTATAAGCCCCACCAACAGTCTCCTTGAACAGGCTGCCCTGGCAAGTCTTGCCCACTCATCTTTGTAAGGACACCCACTGAGGTCCTATTCTATCTAGAGCAAAGTGTGCATGAGCCTGCTGTGTCCTTGGCACTCAGCTTTGCTTCAGGTTTATAGAGACAGCTAGAATATCCCTTGATCCTCAAGTGAGAGGAAAAAGGAAAGGGAAAGCTAAAGCATGGTTTTTATTTATCTTTCTCAACGCTAGCACAGAGCTTTAAATTTAGGTTGTCAGTATACCTGTTGTACACACAACTACACATTGTTTTTAATTCCTACATATTATTCTTGGACACACATTAATTTGGTAACATACTCATTGCTATGGTTATAACTTGGTATAATGGTATGACATGATTACTTCTCCTTTTAGAGCAGAATGTGAAAAAATAAAGTTGTCTTAGATAAAACAGGGTAGAAATTGTTGAAATTTAATTTCAAAGTAATTATTCAACTTATAATTCCAATGCATTTGTTTTTATAGTTTTATTACTAGTCAAAAACCTATGAATATCTTAAATGTTTAATGACAATTTTCGGATTTTTTTCTTTTTAACATTATAATGTAATTATATCATCCCCACTACCTTTTCCTCCCTTCAGACTATATGTCTCCTTGCTCACTTTCAAATTCATGGCCTCTTTTGTCATTAATTGTTGTTATACATGCAAGCACGTACATGTATATCATTATTTTTCTTTTGAATATAACCTGCTTAATCTGTATAATGTTGTTAGAAAACCAACTTGTGGGTTCTCCCCTCGAGCAGACTCTTTCCTACCCTCAGCATTCCTGAGTAGTCTGCAATTCATTGTATATGGCTGAGAACTCATAGGCTCTCCATCTACTTTGGCACGTCTATTATTGTTGTCCTTCTTCAGTTCATGTTTTGGAGGTCATATTGGTGAAACTTTATGTGTGGCATCTGACATTACTAGAAGAAGCAATCTCACAGCAACCTTCTAAATCCTCTGGCTCTTCCAATTTTTCTGCCCCCTCCTCTTCAATGCTCCCAAAGCTTTAGACAACAGACTGTTTTGTAGGTGCATCCATTGGGACTGTATTTTGATTGGTAGTAGCTTTTTGTAATGGTTTCTCTATGTTGCATTGAGAAGTGTATAAGCCTACAAAATTAGCTCTTAAAGGAACCTGCCTCAGCATTCGGCAATACTTAGCATTTCTAACAGTCCTTCGGATCAGCAAGGAGCACTTAAAAAGTAGACATGTTCCTTGAAGTGACTTCCTTAGAATCTAATACAACAGGGAGAGAGTAAAGCCTAAAATTCTGTGTAGCCCATGAAGTCCTTCGGTACTTCTGTTTCGTAACTGAGTATGAAAACTTTTGGAGACTGAGCTGTCTGACCTCATGGGGAGCATTGAATTTTTCCAAGGTTCTCTCATCTTTATATTCACTAGCACTTTCCCTGTAATAAAAGAACTATTGTTCCATTGAAGGTTACTATTTTAAAAAGTGATAAGAACCTTGTTAAGTTAAAGTTTTAGTAGAATTTTCTACAACATTAATCTATAATTTTCTCTTACCCAACACAGTTTTAGGTGTGCATGTTAACCACATATGCATTCAATTCATTTTGCAATGTATATCCTATATCCTTATTATGTTTATGTAATATAAAAATCAATATTATTTTCAGTAGGCAACTGCAAATATTTCATTTTTAATGAGCTATTTCAAACCTGTGGAAACACAGAGACTCTAAGGTAACCAATGTTAGAATCCTACACAAATACCAGCACATGAATCCAACCATGACACAAATATTGGCTCTGAAAGCAGTAACATTTTTACTCTGATCTGCTTTACATTTTAATTAAAACTTCCTGTTGAACAAAGTGATTAATAACAAAGCAAAATATAACACAGTTAATACCTTTTTTTAACACATCATATATAGCCACTTAAATTTTTTTTATTAGATATTTTCTTTATTTACATTTCAAATGTTCTCCCTTTTCCTGGCTTCCACTCTGGAAAACTCCCTATTCCCTCCCCCTCCCTCTTCTTACCAACCCACCCTCTCCTGCTTCCTGGCTCTAGCATTCCCCTACACTGGGGCATAGAGCCTTCACAGGACCAAGGGCCTCTCCTCCCATTGATGATTGACTAGGCCATCCTCTGCTACATAAGCAGTTGGAGCCACGAGTCCCACTATGTGTACTCTGGTTGGTGGTTTAATCCCTGGGAGCTCTGGGGGTACTGGTTAGTTCATATTGTTGTTCTTCCTATATGGCTGAAAACCTCTTCAGCTCCTTTTGTCCTTTCTCTAACTCCTTCATTGAGGACCCTGTGCTCAATCCAATGGATGGCTGTGAGCATCCACCTCTGTATTTGCCAGTCACTGGCAGAGCCTCTCAGGAGACAGCTATATCAGGCTCCTGTCAGCAAGCACTTGTTGGCATCCACAATAGAGTCTGGGTTTGGTGTTTGTATATGGGATGGATCCCCAGGCGGGGCAGTCTCTGGATTTTCATTCCTTCAGTCTCTGCTCCACATTTTAAGGGGGAACAACATAACCATGGAAGGAGTTACAGAGACACAGTGTGGAGCAGAGACTGAAGGAATAAAATTTTTATTCTTCAGTTAGTTCCAGGGCATCCAGGGCTACACAGAGAAACTCTGTCTGGAAAAACCAAAAAAAAAAAAAAAAACTTTTATTCATCCCTTCTAGTAAATGTTGTAGCCTACAAAAACAGCATAAGAATGACTTTCCTTTCTCTAGACTTATTCTCTTTTGCTGTTTCCTAAATTTGTGTGTTTCCTGTTTGTCTATGTTTTGTCTATGTGATGGTTTGAATAGGTATGCCCACCAAATACTCATATGTTTGAATAGAGAGTGACAGTATTGCGAAGTATGGCCTTGTTGAAGTAGGTGTGGTCTTGTTGGAAAAAGTCTGTTACTGTAGGGGTGGGCTCTGAACTCTCCAATGCTCAAGCTATGCCCAGTGAGGCACAAGGTCTCCTGTTACCTGCAGAACAAGATGCAGAACTCTCATCTCCTTCAACACCATGTCTGCCTGGATCCTGTCATGCTTCCTGCCATAATGATGATGTACTAACCTCTGAATCTATAAGCCAGTGCCAATTATATGTTTTTCTTTATAAGAGCCATCTTGGTCATAGTGTCCCTTCACATCTACATCTGTTTCACTTTTTGCAGTAGTAAGAATTTATCTCAGCAGGGTCTGGTTACTTGATATTGTTGTTCTTCCTATGGGCTTGTAAAGCTCTTCAAGTCCTTCCGTCCTTTCTCTAACTCCTCTATTGGGGACCCTGTGCTCAGTCTAATGGTTGGCTGTGAACACCTGCCTCTGTATTTGTTAGGCTCAGGCAGGGCCTCTCGGGAGACAGCCACATCAGGCTCCTTTCAACATGTACTTCTTGGCATCCACAATAGTGTTTGGTAACTGTATATGGGATGAATCCCCAGGTGGGATTGCCTCTGGGTGGCCTTTCCTTCAGTTTCTGCCCAACACTTTATCTCCATATTTGCTCCTGTGAGTATTTTTTCTCTTTCTAAGAAGCACCGAAGCACCCACACCAGAACTCCCAGGGACTAAATCATCACAAAGGAGTACACATGGCTCCAGCTACATATATAGTAGAGGATGGCCTTGTCATGCATCAATAGGAGAAGAGGTCCTTGGTCCTATGAAAGCTCAATAGATGCCCTAGTGTAGGATAATTGAGGGTCGGGAGGTGGAGTGTGTGGGTGAGTGGAGGAACACCCTCATAGAAGCAGGGAAAGGGAGGATGTGATAGGGTGTTTTTGGGAGAGAGGGAAAACAGGAAAAGGAATAACATTTGAAATATAAATAAAGAAAATATCCAGTAAAATAAAGAATATATCTGAGGGCATTGAGTGTTCTAGGCAGATGCTCTGCTGTTTAGTTACATCCAACCTGAGTCTGTGTCAGAGCTTTCAATACCCCAGGCAGATGCTCTACCACTGAACTACACCTAAACTCAGTCTGTAGCTTTATCTATTCATGTGTACTTTTTCGTTTTATCTTGTAAGTCATAAAGTATTTTTTAAGCTTTCAGCCTTTAAATGCTAACCATTTTGGTGTTCAACTCCATGTAGCAGAGGAATGTTTACCTTCTATGACCACAAGAGCATTCTCACACAGGAGGATGTTAGAAACATAATAGCAGCCTCTAACATGAGTATAAGTTAAATCCCACGTTATCCCCATCTGCTTTTCTCTAGTAATTTTTTCTCTAGTAATTTTTTTTATCCCTTTGAAAACTGAACTCAGAATCACTCAGTGGCAAGCATGAAATAAGTTTGTTCTAATTTAGTTGCTTTTAATATAAAACAGTCCTTTTTCTTGTTCTGCTGCTTTTTTTGTTGTTGTTGCTGTTTTGTTTTGTTTTGTAATATTCATTTCTAAGAGCCCAAGCATTTTGCTGCTTGGTTTGGAAGCCATTTTTTTCTGTCACCAGATCCTCCCTCTCCCATCCTTACCTCTTCTCAGTTCATCAACAAAATCTAATCTATTTTCTCTTCCCAGAGAGACCCATACATCCCATGGAGCCTCCCTCTTACCTAAAATCTCCTATTCTGTGGATAGTAGCTTGATTATCATTTAATTAATGGCTAATATTCACTTATAAGTGAATACATACCATATTTGCCTTTCTCAATATAGGTTACCTCATTCAGGATGATTTTTTTTTCTAGTTGTATTTATTTGCTTGCAAATTTCATAATATATTTTTTAACAGCTGAGTAATATTTCATCATGTAAATATACTACATTTTCTTTATCCATTCTTCTGTTGAGAAACATCTAGATTACTCCCATTTTCTAGCTATTATGAGTAAAACTACAATGGACATAGTTTAACAAGAGTACTTGTAGTAAGATGGAGAATCTTTTGGGTATATCTCCATATGAAGGTGAGTATTTTTCTTCCAAGATCTGTAAAGAATTGTGTTGGAATTCTGATGAGGATTACACTTAATCTGTAGATTACTTTTATTAAGCCCATGTTTACTATGTTATCCTTACTGATCCATGAGGGAGATCTTTCCATTTTCTCATTTCTTCAATTTTTTTCTTCAAAGGCTTGAAGTTTATGTCATGCAAGTCTTTTACTTGCTCGGGTAAATTCACTCCAAGATATTTTATATTATTTGTGGCTATTGTGAAGGGGTTTTGTTTCTCAGATACCTCTCTTAGTCTATTTGTCAATTGTATATTGGTGGATACTAATTTATTTTAGTTAACTTTGTATATAGCTACTTGGCTGAAAGTGTTTATCAGTTCTAGGAGTCTCCTGATAAGAGTTTTAGGGTAACTTGTGTATACTAACATATGTGCAAATAAAGACACTTTGACTTCTTCCTTTCCAATCTGTATCTTCTTGATATACTTCAGTTGTCTTATTGTTCTAGCTAAAACTTCAAGTACAATAAGAAGAGATGTAGAAAGAGTGGACGACCTTGTCTTTTTCAGAGTCACTCTCTGGAAACTGACAATGGGGCCCAATTTCCAAGGACAAAATCACACAGGTTATTGAATGTAGAGACATCAAACTGGTGTTTTATGGAGCCTTAACCCCTATGTTCTAGTCTCTTTCATATAGGAAATTACTATGTAGGCTACCAAAAGAGAAATATGGACACCAGCATAGACACAAAACCTTCAATCTGTAATCTGCCTGTAGAAGGTTTTGTGGGGTCAACTGTGGCTTCAGAATTTGTAGAAGTAACCTACCAATGTGTGGTTTAACTTGAGGCCCATACCAGAACAGAGTACATGCCTTGACAAACAGGAAATGGAGACTGGATAGCCCAGAGACCTGGAGTAGAACCAAACAGTAAGGAAAAGGGAAAAAAATTACTGAAATGACTCCCAAGGATATTCTGCTATACTTACGTATTAGGGTCAGAGACTTGTGCAGTCATCATCAGAGAAGCTTCCTTGGGAAGCAGATGGGAGCAGGTGTGACCCATAGGTAGATGTTATGAGAGAGAGAGAGTGAAAGGACCAAAGTAATTCTACCCTTCCCTTCTCCATTTGCCCTTTGCCCTACTTCACTAGTAAACAAATTGTGTTGACCTCCTCATACTCTTCCAGTCTCCATTTGCTCCTTGCTCTACTTACCTCCTAAACAACTTATCCTGACCCCCACAGCACTCCTGGGTAAACCACAAGTGTTATCCAGGGCCAATAAGTTCCTTTCTGACACAGATACAGCCAATCCACATAAAGACAATTTACCTATACTGTCCCATTTTCCCTGCTTTGCTTTTTTTTTTTTTCTTAAAAAGGCCTACTTACAACCAGGTACAGGTCATGGTTCCAGCTCCTAAATCTGGCCAGATCCCTAATCAATTAGCCTTATAAATCCTAGGTAAATAAAGTGTTCATGCTTGACTTGCTTGACTTGTACTGCAAGATTCTTATCATTTGCTTGACCCCAGACCTACCACCAGAGAGTCTAAACTGGAAGTCTCCATATGGATCCCTTCCCTTGGAGACTATGAAAACCTACCAAGGGAGGGGGTGGAAATTGTAGGAGTCAGAGAGGATGGAGGACACTTAGAGGACCTAGCCCAGTGAACCAAACAAAAGGGCTCTTGCAGGCTCACAGAGACTAACTAAAGTAGCAACCCCAGTGCCTGCATGGCTTTGCACCAAGTCCTCAGTATTTATGTCATGACAGCTATATTGGTGTTTTTTGTGGGACTCCTAACAATGAAAGCAAGTGTATCTCCAGCTCATTTTTGCCTACTCTTTAGGAATTTTTCCTCCAATGGGTTGCTTCATCAAATCTTGATATGAGGGCGTTTGCCTGGTATTGTATCTTGTTTTGCTCTGTTTGATCTTGGAGGACTCAGAGGCCAGCTCCTTTCTGAAGAGAAATGGAGGGGAGAGTGGATCTGATGGGAAGGGGTGATGGGAGGGAACTTGGAAGAATGGAGGGAGGGAAAACTATGGTCAAGATGTATTAATTTGGGGAAAAATTTAACTTCAATTTTTTGAAAAAAAAATTCCTCTCCCTTTTTTTTTTTTCAAAACAAGGTTTCTCTGTGTAGTCCTGGTTGTCCTGGAACTTGTTCTGTAGACCTAGCTGGCTTCACGGTCAGGTCACAGAGATGCAATTGTGTCTGCTTCCCAAGTGCTACAATTAAAGGCACGTGCCATCACCATCTGACAAGATCCATTCTTTTTAAACTATCACTAAAAAAAAAAAAACCCACTACTTTGTGAGAGATAGAAAACATTAGAGAATCTTTCCTTTTTCTTCATGTTTTGTTTTGTCTGGAGTGGTTGTCTGGCATTTTAGAGTTCCTAACTTATGAGAAATACTGTGAATTCTTGCTCATGAATATAAAAGTGTCAACTTGAATTCAGTCTGTTCTTATCAGTTCAAGTGGAACAAATTTTTCTGAAGTAATGTAGTATTCTGCTTGTGTACCTGGCTGAATGCCAAAGGAACAGTCAAATCAAACTTTGCAGGTGTGATGATGATCAGAGACTTCTCACACTTTACTATCTGATACACCATGAGGAAGAGAGATTTTAGAATACACCAATCTTAGTTTCCTTTAATTGTTCTGCTTAATTTATTCTGAATCAAATGTCTTGCATAAACTTCAGTCAACTCTGATTGATAAAACGTGAAAATTGGCCTTGTTTCAAACTATAGAGGTAATAAGATTTTATTAATTTCACACATCAATGTGAATGCATCAAGAGTACTGCAATTATATCTCATATCTTCAGACCACTACTGCTACAAGCTGAACCCTTAACTATATCAGTTTCATATTATGCCATCATCACATGACTCAAATAAGTTTTTGTAGTCATATGATAACCTGTCTTGCTCCTATCCCTAAATCCTAAAAAGAAACAAGAATATCACATATCACATTCTTCATCTCCATAATTATGGAATTCTATGAATTTAATATCAATAGATTAAATCAATATCTATTATGACTGGCTTTTAACTTCATTTAACTTCCCTAGTTATTAGTTCTTTCTTTTTATTTTATTTAGGGTAGTTGATATAGATATGGATATTATATAGATAATTGATATAGATATAGATACAGACATGTATGGACATATATGTATATGTATTCATAATACACATACATAAACATATATCCATATATGTATGTATCCATATACGTATACATGAACATACATACATACATATATACATAAAATATTTTTTTTTACTTTTGGTTTTTTTTTGAGTGCTACGCATCCCTTAAAAACGTTAAGATAGTTTCTAGAATTTTATTATGACAAATAAAGAATCTATGAATGAGTTCTTTTTTAACATAATTTGCAAATATTTTCCAAGTATGTTTTTTATATTGACATCCTCTTATAAAGAAAATGCCTTTAATTTTGATGTTACCTAATTTTCCAATGTTTACTTTTATAAACACTTGTTTGGTTTCAAGTGTAAGAAATATACTTTTAAGATCTTTATCCTAACTACTTGTCCTTTTATTTTCTCTAAAGAATATATGATTTTACACTGTATATTTAAGTCAACAAACCACTTTTGAGTGAGGATTGGGGTTTTAGGGCTTTTGCTGTTTGTTTTCAGCTGGTTGGAAAGTCTTTCATTCTCTGTGGGCTGTTCCTTCTGCTTTATAGAAAATAATTTTGGTTATTGTGGATTGTGGTAATCTTATTTATGGAGTTTTGTTTTTCTTTTTTTTTCTTTTTTTTCTTTTTTTTCTTTTTT
>NW_022196903.1:96881634-96884971 GCF_008632895.1 Mastomys coucha
GTTTCTCTGTATAACCCTGGCTGTCCTGGAACTTACTCTAGACCAGACTGGCCTCATACTCAGAAATCTGCCTGCCTCTGCTTCCAAAGCGCTGGAATTAAAGGTGTGCACCACTACTGCCCGGCTATATGGGTTTCCTATACTATCCATTGCATATTTCTTTGCAGCTAGCATATGGGTTAGGTTTTATAGATACATAGCAATACACGTATGAAACAATTCTGTTCGCCTCCCTTTTCAAGATTGTTTTAGATTTTTCTCAACTAATATCCTTCCATAAGAAGTCCAAAGTAAATTTTCTATTTTTGAAAAACCCATCTAGATGGGGACTAAGAATTGCATTAAATCAGTAAATGACACTGAGCAGTGGTGGCATGCATCTTTAATCCCAGCACTTGGGAAGTAGAGGCAGGGAAATTTCTGAGTTTGAGGCCAGCCTGGTCTACAGAGTGAGTTCCAGGACAGCCAGGGTGTATACAGAGAAACCCTGACTCATGAGCCTGATATAGCTGCTTCCTGAGAGACTCTGACAGTACCCGACTAATACAGAAGTAGAGGCTCACAGCCATACATTGGTCTGAGCACAGGGTTCCCAATGAAAGAGCTAGAGAAAGGGCCCAAGGATATGAAGGTGTTTACAGCCCATTAAGAGGAAAACAATTATGAACTAACTAGTCCCCTCAGAGCTCCCAGGAACTAAACCACCAACCAGAGTATACATGGTAATACTCATGGCTCCAGCTGTATATGTATCAGAGGATGGCCTAGTCAGTCATCAAAAGGAGGAGAGGCCCTTGGTCCTGTGAAGGTTCTATGCCCCAGTGTAGGGGAATGGCAGGGCCAGGAAGTAGGAGAGGGTGGGTTGGTGAGCAGAGGAATGAGGGGGAACAGGAGTTTTTTTCAGAGGGGAAACCGGGAAAGGATATCATTCGATATATGAGTAAAGAAAATATCTAATAAAAAGAAAAAGAAAAAGAAAAACCCTGTCGTAGAAAAAAATCAATAAATAACTCTATGAAGAACTTACAACTTTATTTTCCCACCTAATCTATGAATAAGATATGGCTTCTTCATTTGTTTGCCCATTTGCCTTTGATTTCTTCCTTCCCTACACATTACTTCTCAACATTCATTTCCAGCATATTTATTACTGAACTCCATGTTTCTTCTCTTTTCTAAGTTTCACTTCTGCATGGTTACTTTCAGTTTCTAGAAACAGAATTGGTCCTTTTTCCTTGAATTTATACTCACAGTCTTACTAAATTTCCATATTACTTGCCAGAGAAATATATTGGTGGCTTGGCTTGGAATCCACTAGATATTCATTTCATCTGTGAGTGAGAATGACTTTATTTCCTTTATCTCTTATCTGGCATTTCTGTATTTCTCTTGTCTGAATGGTCAGCACTGTATCAAATAAATGGTGCTATTATCTCGAATTTGTAGAAAAATATGCAATCTTTTGCTGTGAGCATGATTCTGGCCATCTGATAGGGTTTTTTTTTGTTGGTGTTTTGCTTTGTTTTGTTTTGTTTTTAATAGATGTTTCTTTGAATTGAATGCTTGTATGCCACAAAATTTATATGTTGAAATTCCTAGTCCCCAAGATAATGTGATTCTGAAGTGAGGCCTTTGACAGGTGCTGGGTGACAAATGCAGTGACCTCCCAAACAAGGAGTTGGACCCTCTCTGGAAATGGATGCTGCCAACACCTCCATATCAGATTCCAAAGCTGTGAGAGGCTTCCGTTGTTTATAAGTCTAATTGGTGACCATGTCACACGGGCATGATGGAAGTAAGATGCGTACTCTGTAGCGATTACATGAAATTATTATTTAGTCCTAATTTCACAAGAACTTTTGTTTGTTTGTTTTTGAAACAGCGTCTCTCCATGTAGCCTTGGCTGTCCTGGAAACTACTAGGTAGACCAGACTGGTTTCCAACTACCAAAGATCTATATGCCTGTTATTATTAAGTGCTGGAATTAAAAGCAATTGCCATTATGCTTTGATCTGAGAACATAATGAATCAATATTGAACTTTGTAAAATGCCATTTCTGAATACACTGTTGTGATCTGATCAGTTTTCTTTAATGACTTCATAGGAGGGTTTAGTTTGACTTGTCAAATATTAAAACCACCTATTAGACTTGGCATTTTATAGTTTTGAGCCAATTTTGTAAACCTTACTTCCATTTTGTTTCTTTTCTTTCAACTTTGTCATGTTTTTCTGAGCACTCATGGACCATCACATCAAATACTTACATTTTATGTTATTACTGGGAAAAAAAACCTCTCCATGTTAGGACAATGTGTTTTCTTTTAGTTTTAGCTGTTGTGATGTGCTTTCATTTCTGAAGTGTGGCTTTCTATTTCTGTGTATTTTCTGTTTGGATATCATCCTTTAGTATTTCTTCAAAAGTAGATATAAGCTTATCCGAGAATATCTTTATTTCTCCTCAGTTTCTGAAGGTCAACTCCATGGAGTTAGGATTTGCAGCTGATATTTGTTTCTCTCAATGTGTGACAAATTGTTATATGCCTCCTTCTGGCTGCCACAGATCAAATGAGAAACATGTTCTCCTGGAATGGGTTCCTCTATGAATAAAACATGGCTTTTCTGATGGTTATTAAGGTTTCTGTCTGTCTTTTCTTTCACAGATATAATTTAATGTAGCTTCTTGTGAGTTTTCTTAGGTTTGGTTTATCTCCACTTCTTGTATCCATTAGTTTCATGTCATTTGTTACATTTAGGAAATTCAGAGTCATGATTTTTGAATATTTTCCCAGTTCCACATTCTTTATCTTCTTCTTCAGTGTCTACAAAAATGAGTGTTAACTCTCTTGCTATTGACCTACATGTTGTTGAGATGCACTTCATTGCCTAAAAACTATGTTTTCCTCTATTGTCGAGACAGCAGATACTCTATTGATCTGTTTTCAAGTTACATAAGTCATCCTTTTTCATTTCTATTCTAATATCGATTTTACCTAGTGAAGGATTTGTCTCAGTTACTGTACTTTCCTATTATCTAAACACCATTTTGTTATTTTGTAAACTCTTTGCAGGGTGACTACAATTTATACTATTTAAACTTTGCTTCTGGATGATATCTGTTAATTATTTTATCAAATTGGTCATGAATGTTTAAATAGTACTTTTAAAATGTTTCTCAGAAAATACTAACTTCTGATTCATTTCGATGCTGACATTTGTTATTCATTGATTTCTCTTTCACACACACACACCTCAATATGTGCTCTTTGTTTTTGACAAGAACTTCAAGTCTCTGAAGAAGGAAGTTGAAGAAGATCTCAGAAGATGGAAAGATCTCCC
>NW_022196903.1:96885583-96891104 GCF_008632895.1 Mastomys coucha
TGAGAAGCACCTAAAGAAATGTTCGACATCCTTAGTCATCAGGAAAATGCAAATCAAAACAACCTTGACATTCCACCTCACACCAGTCAGAATGGCTAGGATAAAAAACTCAGGTGACAGCAGATGCTGGAGAAAGAGGAACATTACTTCATTGCTGGTGGGAATGCAAACTGGTACAACCACTCTGGAAATCAGTTTGGCGGTTCCTCCGGAAATTGGACATAGTTCTATTGGAGGACCCAGCTATACCACTCCTGGGCATATACCCAAAAGATACTGCAACATGTATTAAGGACACATGCTCCACCATGTTCATAGCAGCCTTATTTACAATAGCCAGAACCTGGAAAAAACCCAGATGTCCCTCAATAGAGGAGTGGATACAGAAATTGTGGTACATCTATACAATGGAATAGTACTCAGCTATTAAAAACAATAAATTTATGAAATTCTTAGGGAAATGGATGGATCTGGAGAATATCATCCTGAGTGAAGTAACCCAATCACAAAAGAACAAACACAGTATGTACTCTCTGATAAGTGGTTGTTAGCCTAGAAGTTTGGAATACAGGAAGAACAACCCACAACCACAAGGAACTCAAGAAGAAGGAAGACCAAAAGGTGGACATTTCATTGCTTCTAAAAAGGGGGAACCAAATACCCATGGAAGGAGTTGCAGAGATTAACTATGGAGCAGAGACTGAAGGAAGGGCAAGCCAGCCTAAATATAGCTTTCTCCTGAAAGGCTCTGACAGTACCTGACTAATACAGATGTAGAGGCTCACAGACATTCATTGAACTGAGTACAGGGTCCTCAATGAAGGAGTTAGAGAAAGGACCTATGGAGCTGAGGGGTTTGCAGTCCCTTAGGATGAACAACAATATGAACTAACTAGTATCCTCAGAGCTCCCAGGGTCTCAACCACTAACCAAGGACTGCACATGGAAGGGTCTGATTGTTCTGGCAGCATGTGTATAGCAGAGGATTGCAAATTCGACCATCAATAAGAGGAGAGGACCTCAGCCCTGTGAAGGTTCTGTGCCCCAGTGTAGGGGAATGCCAGGGCCAATAAGAGAGAGAAGGTGGGGTGACAGGCATGGGGAGTGGGGAGGCAACAGGGGTTTGTTTTTGTTGTTTTTGTTTGTTTCTTTGTTTTTTTGAGGGGAAACTTGGAAAGGAGAAATTTACATGTAAATAAAGAAAATATCTAATAAAAAAAAAGTTCACATTAAAATAAAAAAAAAAAAGAAAGAAAATCCTAATACTAAATGGAATATAAAGAGTGGTGACTTCAGGGCAAGACTTTACCTAGAGATGCTTCCAACTTTTAAGTATTAATTATAGGAAAGCTTAAGCAGTGAAGGAAACCATCTATAACAGAAATCCGATGCAAAGGTAATTTAGAAAAGGGGGATATGTTACATCCCCCCAATTTACTTGGCAGCTTCAACCACATGGTTCTGGCTGTAAATTCAAGTATACAAAAAAAGAGTGGTGTGGTGGTTTGAAAATGTTTGCCCCCCATAGATTCATGTATTTGAATATGTGGCTATAGGGTATGGCACTATTAGGAGATATTGTCTTGTCACTGTGGAAGCTGTGTTTTGAGGTTTTAAATGCTTAAGATGTACCCACTGTGAAATAGAAACAGTCTCCTCCTTGGGTCAAGATATAGAACTCTCATCTCCTTCTCCAGCAGCATGTCTGCCTGTACACTGCCATGCTTTCCACCATGTTGATAATGAGCTAAACCTCTGAAACTTTAAGCTCACTCCAATTAAATGCTTTGTTTTATGAGAATTGCTGTGGTGATAGTGTCTCTTCACAGCAATGAAATTCAAACTAAAACAGGTAGAAATTCTCTCCAAGGCCAAGAAAAGTCACTGAAGCAATTGTGTGTTGAGGAGGTCCCTGTACAAAGCCCTAGAGAGGCCCAGGGTGAAGCTGCATAGGTGAAGCAAGTACTGCCTTGGAAACCCAAAGATGTCAGAGATGACAGAATCATAGAATACTGCTGAGAAAAGCCAGTGGTGTGTTGAAACAAGCCCAAAAGAGAAATATGTTTCAATCAACAAAGCTTAAAGGAGTTGGAGATCTGAAGAGCACATTGAACCATACATGGAGATGCAGCTTTGAGTTTCCCTGCTAGTTTTCAGCCTTGCTTTGGTTCAGTATTTCCTCATTGTGCTTCCTCTCCTCTATTTTGGAATGACAATGAATAGCGCATGCCATTATTTGTTGGAAGTATGAGATTTGGTTTTTTGTTTTTGAATTGTTTGTTTTTGTTTGTTTGTTTTTAATTTACAGGAAATTAGAGTTAAGAGGTTGCCTTGATTCTCAAAAGAGATCTTGAACTTTAGACTTTTGAACATTGTTGAGACTGTGATAGACTATGGATACTTGATTTTGACTGAATGCATTTTGCATTATTATATGGCTACAAGCATATGGGTGGCACAAAGTAGAATATGCTTGTTTGAAGAAGATTTATATATGCTTATGTGTTTGAGTGATTAGTTATCAGGGGTTGGATTTACTTGAGAAGGATTAAAAGGTGTGGCCTAGTTAGAATAGATATGGCCTTGTTGGTGAAGTATCATTAGAGTTAGGTTTGAAGGGTTTAAATGCCCAAGTCAGGCTCAGTGGTTGGGCTTTTTTCTCTTCCTGCTGCCTATGGATCTAGATGTAGAACTCTCAGCTACTTCTCCAGCACCAACTTTGCCAACATGCCTAAATCATGATGATAATGAGGACTAACTCTGAAAATGTAAACAAACTCCAAGTAAATATTTTCTTTTATAGGAGTTGCCATGGTCATGGTGCCTCCTCATATAGAACACTGGATAAGAGAGTTATACTCACAAATAAGTGTTTTGTTGACTCATCATCATTGAATCTTTATCCTAGAGTAGATAGGAACAAATACAGACATAGAGCCAGATGCTATGCAGACAGTTAGATTCCTCAGTGCACTCAGTTCTAAACTGGATTTCTCTGTCAAATCCTACCCACAATTGCTCAGAAAATTCTGCCAAAGAGATGGAGAAGAAACAGTGTAAGAGCCAGAGGGGATGGATGACAAAGAAAACAAGAGCCTCTAAATCACATAGTCAAAGCTCATATGAACTCATAGAGACTAAGGCAGCACACACAGGTCTACACTAGATAGTGTCCTAGAGGTGAAAGTGGATTGATAATTTTATCCCTAACCCAAAATCTAACTCCAATTGGTAAAAGAGTCTCACTAGGGAAATAAATCACTAGGAGGGGAGCCCTTTGGTTCTGTGGAGGCTTGATGGCCCAGAATAGGGGAATGCTAGGCTGCTGAGGCAGGAGTACATTTTAATGTGTAAATTTGGGGCTAGAAAGATGGTTCAGTGATTGAAGGCTTGGATCATAAATGAGAATGACTAGAGTTTAACTCTAAAATTCTTCAGTTGTCTTATTTCCAGCTTCTAATACCTGTTGTCATTCTGAAAATAATGTATAACCAAGAGTAGCACAAAAGATCTTGTGTCTTTCCCTTTGCTTATTTGTTTGAAATGAGGTTTTATATAGCTCAGACTGGCATCTTAACTTGCCAGTCTTAACTTTGACATTAAAGGATGACCTTGAACTCCTGATTCTCCTGCCTATGCCTTCCAAGTACTGGGGTTGCAGATGTGCACAATCATGTCCCCAATTTATGGGGATCTTAGAGATGAAACCTGGCACTTTGAACATGATAGGCAAGCATTCTACCAACTAAATATGCCCTCCTCATTCATCTTAGTACTTATGATTTCTCTAAAGTTAATATAATTTATACAATGAAAACAGAACCTAAATGAATGCATGTGTTACTCATGATGAGTCTGTCAAAGTACACATAAAGGATACAATCTGTTACATCAGACTGTTAACTATTCTCAGATTCAATATACTCACATATACATGCATCTGTGTTGATTTCTGTATCACATATATTTATGTATTGTAAAATCTTTCTGCTTTCACAAATATCTACTATTCCAATTATGCATATTCTGATCAAACACTTGAATGACCTTTAACTCCAATAACACATAGCAAACTGTCTATTACCAACAACACATTTTCTTTCTTGCTAAAACAGATCCACACAAAGTATCTTCAAAATTGTTAGTTCATATTAGAAGGGGATTTGTCTACAAAGTAAAGTTAGTCCTTAACATAAATGTGTGGAATTAAAACACTGTACTCGAAATTGAATTAAGTGAGCTACTCCCCCATGTGGTCATGATAGTTATTTAAAATAACAGTTTTTCCACTATGGACAATATCAGAAAATTTGACATTAAGATGATTACTGCTGACAGGCCCCACAAGTCCCGGGGAGCTGCAGGGTGGCAGGGATAGGATCCTCTCAGTTCCCAAGTGACAGAGGTGGGTCAGTGTCCTTCTCTGCCCCTTCCCGGCAAGTGGAGGGCCTACCACCAGGGAGCGTCTTAACCCAGAGACTCAGGTGGGAGCAGCCATTTTCTCTCAGGTGAGTTTCTAAGACTGGAGCAGCCAGCCAGGAAGCACAGGCCCCACGAGTCCCAGGGGACTTGCAGGGCTGCAGGGACAGGACAAGCTCTAGTCAGAGACATTAAGGACATCTAACACCAAAAATCAAGAGATGGTGAAAGGCAAACACAAGAATCCTACCAACAGAAACCAAGACTACTTGGCTTCATCAGAACCTAGTACTCCCACTGCAGCAAGTCCTGGATATTCCAAAACACCGGAAAAGCAAGAATTGGATCTAAAATCATATCTCACAATGCTGATAGAGGAACTTAAGAAGGACATAAATAACTCCCTTAAAGAAATACAGGAGAATACAGGTAAAGAGGTACAAGCCCTTAAAGAGGAAACAAAAAAATCCCATAAAGAATTACAGGAGATCACAAGTAAACAAGTAGAACCACTTAAAGAGCAAACTCAAAAATCCCTTAAGGAATTGCAGGAAAACACAAACAAACAGGTGAAGGAATTGAGTAAAACCATCCAGGACCTAAAAATGGAAGTCGAAACACTAAAGAAATCACAAAAAGAGACAATTCAGGAATTAGAAATCTTAAGTAAGAAGTCAGGAAACATAGACGCAAGCATCACTAACAGAATACAAGAGATAGAAGAGAGAATCTCAGGGGCAGAAGATAACATAAGACAACATCAAGAGAACAGTCAAAGAAAATGCGAAAAGCAAAAAGACGCTGACCCAAAAGATTCAGGAAATCCAGGACACAATGAGAATACCAAATCTAAGGATAATAAGTATAGAAGAGAGTGAAGACCTCCAACTTAAAGGGCCAGTAAATATCTTTAACGAAATTATACAAGCAAACTTCCCTAACCTAAAGAAAGAGATGCCCATGATCATACAAGAAGCCTATAGAACCCCAAATCAACTGGACCAGAAAAGAAATTCTTCCCAACACATAATAGGCAAAGCACCAAATGCACAAAACAAGGAAAGAATACTAAAAGCAGTAAGGGAAAAAGGTCAAGTAACAT
>NW_022196903.1:96894857-96913404 GCF_008632895.1 Mastomys coucha
CAAGCCAGCCTAAATATAGCTATCTCCTGAGAGGCTCTGACAGTACCTGACTAATACAGATGTAGAGAGTTTATCTTAAGATATAGTGGAGAATAAGGAGGAGGACAAGAAGGAGAAGGTGAAAGAGGAATGAGATCGGGGGAATAAGAGAAAAAGCAGAAAGAAGGAGGAGAGAGGATGGAGGTAAAGAAGAAGAGGAAGGAGGAGCAGAAGAGGTAGAAGATGAAAAGGAGAAAGTGCAATAGCAGAAAGGGTATTATAAGAAAATGCAATCTGAGAACTGAATTGGATTCTAGACAAGGTAACATTGTTCTCATTTTAGCTAACAAACTTTTGGGTGATGCCTGAAAATATTTTATCTTGAAATTTGATTTGAATAATGCCAATAGATTCTTGATCTTAGAGCATAAGCTATTGGTGTTCTGTTCAGGAAAATTTCCCCTGTGCCCATGTGTTCAAGGCTCTTCCCCACTTTCTTTTCTGTTAGTTTCAGTGTATTTGGTTTTATGTGGAGGTCCTTGATCCACTTGGACTTGAGCTTTGTACAAGGAGATAAGAATGAATTGATTTGCATTCTATTACATACTAAGTGTCAGTTGAGCCAACACCATTTGTTGAAAATGCTGTCTTTTTTCAAATGGAGTCTGATATAGCTGTCTCCTGAGAGGCTCTGCCATTGCCCAACTAATACAGAAGTGGATGCTCACAGCCATCCATTGGACTCAGCACACAGTCCCCAATGAAGGAGAAAGAGAAAGGAACCAAGGAGCTGAAAGGGTTTGCAGCCACATAGGAGGAACAACAATATGAACTAACCAGTAACCCCAGAGCTCCCAGTGAGTAAACCACCAACCAAAGAGTACACAAGGAGGGACTCATGGCTCTAGCTGTATATGTAACAGTGGATGGTCTAGTGAGTCATCAAGGGGGAGAGGTCCTTGGTCCTGTGAAAGCTTTATGCCCCAGTGTACGGGAATGCCAGGGCCAGTAAGTGGGAGAGCACAGGTTGTTGAGCAAGGAGAGGGGGAGGGAATAGGTTTTTTTTTTGAGGGGACACCAGGAAAGGGGGTAGCATTTAAAATGTAAATAAAGAAAATATCTAATAAAAATAATGACAATACATTAGATGCCAAGAGTATTCCCTTGTTCATTTTCTGGTAAAATTTCAATAGTAGAATATGCAGTAACATCTCATTTGCAAGAATTATATGATGAAAGATACAGGTACCATGAAGCATCCTTTTTACAGATCAATCATAGACACTACAGAAAAAGTAGGCATGACCAGATAAAATTTTAGAATACTGGCTTTTTGGAGACTCTGAGGGGACAATACACCAAGAGGTAACTAACATAGGACAGTAATTTGTGAAACTGTTATATTTTCTCAAACTTCCAAAATATTTTAAAATAGAATGTTTTAAAATAGAAGACACATAATAAGAAACTTTAATTCTTCAACCATGTGTTCAATGCTTTTTAAATAAAAATATAATTTCATCATACTCCACAAATTGCAAGGTACCAATATTGAAGTTACAGTATAGGGTTTGTTGTTTTTTCAGATATGTTCTTAATTAATATTTTTTGAATAATTGAATAGAAAGATTTAAAATTAAAAGAAAATGTATATGAGGTAGGAGAATAAATTAAAGAGAAAATAGAGAGGGGAAAGAAACAGGAAGTAAGTTAATACTCAGAGTGAGTTAGTCATTGCACCGTATGACCTATAGAAAATACAGGCAAATGCACCAGCAAATTTATATGTACACATTAAAAATGTGTTTGTATAAAGATGCAAATAAATGTGTCTGTGTATAATATTTTTTCATACTGCAAACATTACATAGTTCTGAATATGATAAAGAAATGGAAATTATCCTGAAGTCCTTTTATTTTTGTTTGAATCTAGGTCTTCCTATGTAGCACAAGCTAACCTCAGCATTGTGGCCCTCCTATATAAAAATATTTTCCCAAGTATGTTAAAAAAAATACTGCAAAAATTGCTTGTTAGCTTTCAACTTTGGAAGCATATGGTCTAGGGCAATATATTTCATGAAATTGTATCTTCTCCTTTTACTTTGAATCTGAGAACATTTACTCTGCAGTGAATTTAAGACAAAGAAAGCTACCTCAATTTTTCTTTACACTTGGTTTTTCTCTCTTATTGTGGAAAATCCTTTTCCACAATTTGTAGAGATCTCTTAAGTTTCCAACACTTGTGCCAGTATTTTATGGCAGTCTTTATTCTCTATTAATTGTGATTCTTATTAAATGTGGTCAACTTATTATTTTTCCTCTATGTCACTCAACTGAAAAGATGCAGTTTTATTTCAGGCTAATGACCTTTTGCAAGAGTGATTTCCAGGCTTAGTCCCACTAAAACCTTCATGAACCTTAAGATAAAAAAAAAAAAAAAACCTGATTCAATTTCTGCTGAACTAAAAGCTTTTTCCTTTCTAGACACCACTTTGGCTTCTGAAAACCACTATTAATGTCTCGATGTACTTTTGTGAGGATCTAAACACAAATACGCAGTTGAGTGCAAAAGCACCTGTAAGGCACGATCATGAGCTAAAGGGTTTTCATTTTTAGTGCTGTACCTCCTTTGTCAGAATTTTTACTTTCTTGAAATTTAATGCAAAAGCATGAGACTTTTTACGGCTGATACATAATGTATGATAGTCCATAAATCTGGACTCTGTCTGGCACCAGACATGTATAAGAACCAAGGTATTATAAATTTACTACAGTGAGTGATTTTAATAGCTCTACACAGTGTAAGTTCAGGGCATTACAGCTTTGGGATGTTTCTAAACTTTCTAAGTTCAAGCCATTATGTTGCTTTCACCTATTTAAGTAGAGATAAACTAATTGGAAAGTCATTTAATCTATAATTTCTTGATTTATATACTTTCACTTACAACACAGGCAGTTAAAATTCCAATGATATTCTGCATCATAAATCTTATACATTTTCTCATATTTCCAGAACAAGCTGAGAGCATTTAGCTCTTTGGAAGCACAATTAGAAGGAACTTGGGCTAACTAAGAATGTTGATATGTTCCTGAAATGTCAATACTTAGGACACTAAAGGCAGGAGGGTTTCAAACATATACTGGGACCCTATCTCAAACCTGTGCCCTCAAAAATCTCATTGTGATGAAGAGACTTCTAAATTTTTAAAAAGGAGGAATTTATAAACCAAGGGAAGGAGAGTCTTAGGCGTTGTGTACATGTCAAAAATCAAGTAAAAAATTAGAGAAGGGGCCTTATTCAAGTTTTCAGGCCTTATATTTTTCAAAAATATCCTGAACTATTTTGGATAAGTTCAGATTTAAGGTAAAATGTATTGAGTTTAAGCCTTTGATCCAAGACTTAATATATAAGAAGTTGAGCAAAGCAATAATTTTCTAAGGGTGTTGGCTTAAACTGAAACTATAATTACTCCCTTCACCTATTTTACAGATGTAAGAAACCAATTTGAAATACATATGTAAGTATTTTAATATTGTAAGGTACGTAAAAAAGAGTTATCAATAACAAAGACTAATTATCTGTTAATATTAGTTAGTTTAGTTCCACTTTGCATCTACATTCTTCAGTAGGTAATATATGCAGGTGGTCCTTACTGTGGTCCTTATTCATTATTTGTGTGGGAAAAGCAGCCTCAATGTATAACACTAAAGGTCAGAAACAATATGTCATGTAGAGGGGGATATGGAAAGGTTTCACCTTAATGATCTTGTGCACAACTTTATATTTAGAGAACATATACTTAAAGATTCATAGAAGAGTATTTCTATTATAAAGAACATTATACACACACACACATAAACACACACACACACACAATTTCCATGAAACAAAATTAAACTTCGATTTTGTTTTAATTTTTAGAAATGTAATGTACATTTTCACTATTTACTCTCACAAGTCACTTTCTTTAAACACAAAAAGAGAACAAACAGATAGAGCTGCAATATAATGGAAAGCAAATACTGTTCATGAACCTGGTCAAATAGTACAGAATAAAGTATGGCATGATTCAGGGAGACCTCAGAGCAAAATGTGTGCTGCAATCTTTTAGGTAGGAAAACTTTCCTAACTAAATGACGTGCTTGTTGAAAAGATATGCACCAATAGCAACCCTAAGTCTAAGTTTATTATAGACATCTTCTTTTCAAAAGCCACCTCATGTGCTGTGCAAGCTTCCAAAAGAGGGGAGCAACCAACTAACTGCCTTACCCAGCTGTGACACCTATGAACCACAATGATCAGCGCTGCACATTATCGCTAAGGGTGTAACAGTGGTGTGCATACCTTGGAAATAACCAATAACTCTCTACTTAAACTCAAGATCTGTTCAACAAGAGGAATATTATGCCTGGTACTAGCCAACTACACAGACATAGTAAAGTCATCTCGGAGGAGAACCTATAAACACTACTTTGGTAAAGCAGTGTAATCCCTAACTGCAATAAAAACACTTCTATACACAAAGAAAAATGTGGGAAAAAAGGGACTTCAAATGTGCAGCTCCCTAATGAGGATGGAACTAAGGGAGAAAGGAAGCAATTTCTCCTGCCTCCACTCCTACTCTCCTCATCAAAAACAACACCAGAAAAAAAGAAAAAAAGAAAAAAAACAATAGAATAATATCTACATCTTTCTGCATATGACATGTTAATATGGCAAACAAGACATCAAAATGATGCTTCCCAACCTTCTGTGCAGAAATTCAACAACAGTTTTCATTCCACAGTCCTATTAACATATCTTTAATAAAATATCTCACAGTGGGGCCTCACAAGGAGAATTGCATGAAGTGCAAAGGATGATTCTCACTGACGTGCTTTAAAGACCAGTCTCAGAAATCTCCTAATGAGAATGGCCTTGAAATTTGCAAATTGTTCTGGATTCTAGGTTGGTGAAGGTTACAAAATCAATGATGCTGGTAAAGACTACATGCATTCTGGACACAGCGCTTAGAAGATTTTAGCTGGATCTGATGTAGAAGATGCCTTCCTGAAGACTAGCTTTCATTATACCAGGAAGCAGTATGCTAGTATGCAACCTGTCAAAGAAGAAAGTAGTCAGTTATCTTCTACTCGGTTGTGATGGTTATGACCCACAGCAATTAACATCATGGAAAGATATGTCCTTAAAGCTGTAATCATGTCACCTTTATCATGGCAGTAGCAGCCACTGTTTTGTTGGACTTAAGGCCCACTCAATAGAGAGAAATAGTGCCTGGAAATGGATGACTAGCCTTATATCTGGGGACAAAGGGATCATGGATCATAGAGGATAACTTACTTTTGTCACTTTACTAAGACAGTCCTAATTTGATTCTAAGAATGTATCCTAAAACCCACAGATGAGTGGAGCATTTAACCTTTGCCTAACAAGCTTCTCTTCAAAGCAGATGAAGACCACCACAGAAAGGCACAACTCTTCAAAATGAGTGCTCAGCCCAGATTGATAGGTTTTCATAGCATATGTATATGACCAGGCAGTGGTGGTGCACGCCTTTAATCCCAACACTTGGGAGACAGAGGCAGGCAGATTTCTGAGTTCGAGGCCAGCCTGGTCTGCAGAGTGAGTTCAAGGACAGCCAGGGCTACACAGAGAAACCCCGTCTCAGAAAAAAAGTTTATGTATATGCCCACACTTACACATTGAACTCTACTCTCTTCTCTCTCTGACTTTGTCTCTCTCTATCTCTTTGTCTCTCTGTCTCTCTGTGTGTCTCTCCATCTCTCTCTGTCTCTCTGTCTCTCTGTCTCTCTCTCTCTCTCTCTCTCTCTCACACACACACACACACACACACACACACACACACACACATATATGCACACACACACACATGCACACACCAGAAACGTGTAAAATGATTTGGTATGTCTTTTGTTGTTTAATAGAAGTCTTTTTCCATCTTCCCAGAAATTTTCCTCTCCAGTGACACTGGACATTTAATTTATCTAATTACTCATCTGTAAACTAAGTCATTGTTATTTCTGCTTTTCTACTAGTGTGTGTGTGTGTGTGTTTCTCTGTCTTTGTTTGAGAAAGGAACTTGCTATGTAAATCAGGCTGGCTTGGAACTATATAGCCCTAGTTAGTCTCAAACTTGTGGCAATCTGTGTGCCTCAGCATCCTGAGTGCTGGATCCAGAGACATGAGCCATGGAGCCCAACATTGAACTCTCTCCTGGCATCCTCTGCTCTAAAAGCCTCCTACTATCTAACCAGTAACAAGTCCAGTTATCTCTGTATGCAAATGGATATCTAGAACACTTGTTGAATCTACTTTTCTTTAACTTACAGGCTGATGAAAAAGATGTTTAATTATTCTCCCTGCTTGCATTTGTACAACAACTCAAAAAGAATATTAATAAATTGTTCAGTGTTTTGTGACCCCTTTGAAAATGTTTAATCACATCCTTGCACAACTTGCAACCATTATGTATCACTTTCTTTAGATTGGCCCATTTCTGGCTGTAGTTCTAACCTATTAATTAGGGAAAAGACATTTTGTTCACTTAAAAAATATTGATTTTTTAACAATAAATATGATGTTTTTATGTGAAAGCTTTAGTGGTTTCCTATTGTGGTTACACCCTGTAGTGAAATGTTTTGTTTGGGTCATGTGATACAGACTCGTGTGGTGAGGCCAGCTCATGTGGCAAGACCCTTGCAAGGAGTCATGATGTCTGAAGAAAGTATAAATAAGACTCCTTGGACAGTGATGGGGAATTTGCACAGCTAGCTTTGCATTTCTTATTGGTTTTGCGCCTTTGCCTTAGCTGATCTTCACTTCATTGAAAAAGGTACATCAGAGAACTTTTCCTGGCACCCTGGCTGGTCCTGGTGGCTCCCACTTACTCTAGGCCTGGATATTTCTGTTGGATCATTTCACCACTGCTCTTGATTTGTGTTTGCTATCCTGACACTACTGAACTACGCTGCTGGTATCCTGACAAATGGAGATTGAAATTGCCCCAAAGAAACACCTCTAAACAGGTCCATATCACCTTTTCCTATTTGCCATCTTTCCTCCCCATCTTTGGACAGTGGGCCAGTAGGGGGTTCAAAGCATTTAAAAGCCCTTATTAAAAGTAAGTTTTAAAAAGTCTAAACCTATAACACCCAATACAGTTATTCACTCAAGGACTCTGTTCTGGAATATAGATGCCTCCATCTTCCCTGAGCTTTGTCTTCTAATCTATTCCCTTCCCTCATAAGTTATTGTTACACATTGGCTCCTTCTGAGTCTACTTAGGACATTCTGAACAAGAATTCTTAGCATCCTAGAATATTATACTTCTTTAAAAATAACATTCTGCATATTTTTGGAAAACTCAGTGTATACACTCAGTACATTTTAATAATATTCACCCTTGCTAATTGGCTTATCTCTGTGATGAGACCCCTTAAAATGTTCCTATCCCAAATGCCTATTTTTTAAAGAAATAATTAGTAACCCACAGAGTTTAATTAGTGATGCCCATGTGTACACAGGTATGAAGTCTTCCACTGTAGCATGGTCAACCTACCCATGCCCATACCCTGAAGAAAAGTGACCTTTCATCCTGGTCTCCCTATGGCTAACTTCATCCTTGCTTTCATCTTTTTAAAGAATTGTTCCTTCAGGTAACTCTTGTTTTTCAATGCAAATTAATTTCACAGCCATTATCCATCAATGCCCTGAACTAATTTTTAGCTGTTTATAAAGTTACATAACACATGAGACTTTTTCATTAGAGAATTTCTAATGTTCACCGTTTCACTACCAGAATGCAGAACAGGGCCTAGTGGAGGACAACAGCAGGAAATGTGTGTTGAATGATGGCTAGATACGTCTCAGAGTGAAATTTTGTTTACTCCCTGTAGAAGTTATAATGTCCAATAGATTGTGCCTTTCTACTTGAATACATACATGATATTTCCAAAGTGTGATTTTTTTAAAAAAAGAAAAATTCAAATTCAGATACTCATGCTATGTTCTACTCGTTTTTATGTTTCAAACATGCTGCAAAACATTGCTCCAAATGTTTTCCCAGTTTGGGTGAGTGCTCTTAAGTCATAAATCCATCTTAGAGCCTGTGATGGTATAATCTCCATCACTCTTCTATTTGGATGTAGAGACTTTGTTTTGATACTGAATGTCCCTTTGTGTTTTGAAAAGATAATTTAGGAAATATCATCACAACCATGAACTGCAGCTGTTAGGATACCCGGGTATAAGGGCAGAAACCAGTGTGTGTTTCACTGGACTTTTATAGGAGTTGGAATTCATTCAACTCCTTTCCTATGTTGAACAAGCTGGGTGCTGCCCTTCCCCCTTAGTCCAGATGCCAGGTGTAATCACCAAGCATCGTGTGTCTATCTCTCCTTTGAAACCAACAACATGAGGAGTTTACAAACTTCTATTCACTCCATATGTCTGTACTTCATTCAGGGTCCCTCACAGTTGATGACCAGGTTTTCTAAGCTGTCTGTTCCTTTCAGGTTGTCTAGTTTTTGCATTGTACCATATGTGTGCGTGTGTAGAAATGACATAACTCATTTTCTCAAAATACTTTTCTTTTTTGAAGACAGGTGCTGCGAGGTATACTTGGGATACAGCATTTAGGAAAACCAGGAACATTTATCACACACAGATTACACGCTAGTTGATTTTTACTATTGAAATATCTTTCTCATGATCATTGCTTTTGCATAATCTTTGTCTTCATGCTTCCTGTAAGTCACTATAAGACTTTCAAGTGGTTAGATGAGTGTAAGCCAGATACATGAGTTCCACACCACAAGAAGATCCAGAGCAGCTATGCAGGTGGCTGAAAATGGATAACAAAAGGTCAGAGAAATGACAGGCACTGATGGTGGGGGGGGGTCATGGTGGAGGGGGGTGGCGATATGTGCATGTGTCCATATGCGTATGTGTAGAAGCCCAAAATCAGCTTGGAAAAGAGCTTCAAGGATAAATCCAAATCTTCCTTGAGGGATGAGCTTTTCTTATATTAACCTCCAAGCCAACACACAATATAACTTGATTGGAGTTTTATTTCCTGGAAAGGAAATAAATTATATTTCATCTTGCATATTCAAATAATTCATATTTTAAAATACATAAAACATGGATTCATTTTTCTACATCACATTCTTTCTCCACCTTCTTGTAATCAAACCAGTATTTGTAGAACAGTTAGCATATTCAAATGAGATTACTAGTGAACTAAGTTTGGCTTCTGCCTGCTTGTGTGGCTTTTCTCAAACCATATATTTCACTTGAAATATATGCAATCAATGGTCACATAAATTTTTCTCCGGAAACCACATGGTGATTCAAGCATATGGCAAAGGAAGTTCTGAGTATTTAATCTGCCAAGCCTGACCTCAAACTTCTAGCTAACAGATTGCTGTGTAATTTTTAATTAAGTCCTCATCCTTACAAAGGTTTGTTATAGATGTGATATGAACAGCATACCATGGTATATTCTTCATATGGCTCATGTTTAACTACAGATTCTCTTCAATGGAGGTTACATATTGGCATTATTTCACTTGAGCCATTAGATTTCATAACTACCTGGAGCTCACTGCACAAAATGTTTTTAAACAAAGGCTACCTTCAGAAAAAAAGCAGCAAAGGGGAAATGCTCTGATATTCCTGGTCTCTGTGTCATTTTGCTCAGAGGCGAACATATCCTGTTTATTGCAACTGTGATGATATTTGTATCATCTTAGCACATCGTTCCACTATCACAAATGGACAAACTCAGCTCAGCTTGAAAAGAATCCCCTCTCCCCATTTTTTTATTTCAAACAGAATGTTGATACAATGTCAAAAACATGTAAAATTGGTATCTATTGAATATTTTTGAATGATATTGTATGTAAAATAGAATATTTTTGAGTAAAACTAATTCTAGAATGAACAATTTGTAAGGGATAATTATTTTACTGTTATTCTACTAATACTGGTACAATGATATTTCACTTATGACTTTTGAAAATAAAGTCAGTTTTATTTATATCATTAATATCTTTCATTTGTCTCCTTACAATTTATTTGTTATTTTGACATGTGTGTTGGTGTAAACACATTTGCACATGAGTGGGTGATTATGAGTGGGTGGGTGATTTGACATGTGTGGGTGGGTACACATGTGTTTACGTGCACATGTGTGTAGAAGCCCAAGTTTGATGTTGGGGACCCGCCTTGGTCACTTTTCCACCTTATCTAATGAGGCAGTGTGTTTCAGTCAAACCTGGAGCTTACCAATGTGGCTGGTCCTGATAGCCAGCTTTCTCTGGGGTTCCCTGTATCTAACTTCTGTGAATGCAATTGCAAGTTGGTTGCTGTGCCCAGTGACCTTTAGGAGGATACTGGGCATCTGAACATGAGACCTCATACTTGCGTGGCAAGTATTTTAACCTCTCCCACCCTTCAGCCTCAATCATGTTTTATAATTAACAAATTATAGAAAATAATAAGTGAATTTGTATGCTATCAATAGTTTGTTATCTAACTTTGATTTTGAATTATAGAAAAAGCCCAGAAAATGAAAACAGAAGCTTCAACATTGCTGCTGGTTCTTCTCTGTACACAATGAAAACATGTAAAATAGAGGGATGATTGTCACATCAATAACTCAAATTAACTTCCCTTTGTTAACAAACAATGCCTTCTACTTACTGGAAAAGAAACTACAGGCTCCAGTCTAAATCTGCCTCATCAGTTAGACACATGCTCAGGATAAAACAGTGGCTATGATCAGTGGGAGAAGCAGAACCAATTAATACTAAATAAATTCCAATTTGCATAAAATGCCCAAGAAAATTACTCACATTACAAATAATATCAGACTGAATCACATATAGGTCACTATTTAAGTATAAATCCGCTATTCTGTAAACAATTTAGAGGAAAATAGAAAAGAATATTTATATTGCCTTGGGATAGAGATAGTCTTTCTGGATAAAACTCATATCTTGGGAAAGTACTGAAATGCTCAATTGGATGAAAATTGTAATACCTTTTGTGGCCAATTGAACATGGTTCGAGCCCCTGTGAGTACAGTCGCACTTACTTTTCTTTCTAAGAGTCAGGTGCTGAGTGAGGAGCAGTATCTCTGCCCCAGTATACCCTGCAAGACTCTGCTAAGATGGACTCATACAGAGAACAGAGTGGAGACTACAAAGTATTTGTGTGACAGGTTTGTAACAGGTTTGTTCTTTGAATCCATACTGTAGCCCTCATTCAAAAGGGAGGCTTTGGGCCATAATATAAACATTGAATGCAATTATGTAAAGAAGTAACATATTTTTCAATACCACGACTTAAATTCTAAATGGATCTGTTTGGCGACTGGGATGAAATGGAGAGTTGAAGAGAGTATTTATAAAGTATATATCTAAGGTGACCCATGCTGTTCTGGCAAATTCTCTCCAGGTTCTATGTTGAGAAAATGTTTAGTGTGTTTCCTTTATCTAAAGACCAGTGGGAGTGGCTTAACCTGGCTCAGGGTAGAGACTGCTGGTGCCTGACATTTGAAGGGGACAGTTGTGTGTGCCTGGTGTGGGTATCATCCTGAGAAACTGCCCTGTCATTAAGATGCACATATTCTTCCAGATTATAAACTCGATAGGAGAGAGCATGAGACATCAGAGTAATGTATTAAGTTCTATGAGGGACAGGGTCTGAATGGATTCTGGGTTCAAAAGAGAAGAGAACACATGAAAAGCTACATAGGCCAGACTTATTAAAATATCTGTCAAGGACCCAGAAGGGGATAAGATTGTCACATAAAAACCAAGAGAGTCAAATAAAGTGGACACCTGGGGCTCTAAGAGTCTGAATCAACAACAAGAAAATATACACGAGCTGGACCTAGGCCTCCCCACATATATGTAGCAGATGTGAAGCTTGATCTTCATGTGGTTCCTGGACAACTGGAACAGGGGCTATCCCAAAAGCTGTTGCTTGTATGTTGGATATGTTCTTCTACCTGGGTTGCCTTGCCTTGCCTCAGTGAGAGAGGAAGCACCTAGCCTCTCAGAGACTTGAAGTGCCAGTGTGGGGATACCCAGGGAGTTCCACTCCTCTGAAAAGAAGGTGAGGGGACATGCAAGAAGGATTGTTGGAAGTTTTGACCACTGGAAGGGGAGATAATGAATGGGATATGAAGTCAATAAGTGAAAAAGCTAAAAAGAAAAAGAAAATACAGAAAAAGAAAAAAGAGAAAATGATTCTCTCTTGTTGAAGTATGCATCAATTAAGAACTTTGCATAGTCAGGTGTGATGGTTCACACCTGTAACTCCAGCTCTCTGACAAGAGATGCAGAAGAATGAGGAATGTAAATGCATGTTTAGAGTCTAGTGTGGACTGCATCAGACTGTGCATAAAACAAAAATAGCACAAAAATCAGCAAGAAGTGCACATTAAGAACTCTCTGCATAGCTCCCTTTGCCTGTGACTTTTCTTTCCTTCCTTGTACTGCAGATCTCAGAGGTGCTAGAAACTTCCTACATAAGTGCATGGAGTCTAGAAGAAAGAATGAAATAGTCATCCCCACAGCCTTTTCCCACTCAGTGGCTCCCTCTACAGTATAAGCCAGTACCTAATACCACTTTTTAACACTTGCCAATAGTTCGCTCTTCACATACTGTGTATTTTTAAAATCTATCTTATTTATATTAAATGTATTAACTAAAAAATTGCCATAAATGTCATCACATTAATGAAATGACTTTGGTTTTTCACTTGTTTGTTTTTGTTTGTTTGTGTGTGTGCAATGGGCTGTGGATGGCTAAGTGATAGGGAAAGCATTTCTTGCCATTAAATAAGCAGGAAAGTGAAAAGGTAGGGATAAAATAGTTGGTTAAAATTCAACACCAAAGTCTTGCCTACACAGGGAATCTTGTAGTTATGAAATATACATGGAGCAAAAGAAAGTGTAATTCTACAACTCCTTAAGTCTGTCTGAAGCTCCAGATCATTTACTGAGAAATATAGATTAGTTCCAGAGATGTCATTCATCTGTAAAGTGCTGACCTAACATTCACAAGGCTTGGGATTTGATTCCCAAAGCTACTAGAGGAGAGAGTGTAGTAAAGAAGAAGGGAAGAGGGAAGGACAAATTGAGTGACAGACAGAGAGAGAGTAGAGAAAGTAATATAAATGAGCAATATACTATTACACTATGTTCAACTCATTTTTCTATAAAAAGCAGTACAAGACAAGATTCATCTTGACCTATTCATTTTATCAGAACAATTTGACCCTAAGTAAAATACAATGTTCACAACATTGTAAAGAAATATTGTGCTATAGGTAGAACTGTAAACTGCCTTAGACCTTTCACAAGTGAACTCGGTAGACTTGACTGAATTTTAAAGGGATAGTGGGCTTTGGCACAACTAGAAATCCCTTTTAAGTAAATTTTCTTTTTCTACTAGATGTAGCCATCTGTGCTTTTGCCTAGTGTTTTCTCCAAGAACTGTGCTAGAAAGTCGAAAAATGTAGCAGAGGATAAAAGACAAAGAGAAGCCAGAAAAAGACCCTTGATTAAGCAATATACACACTATATATATAGTCAAGCAATTTCCTGTTAAGTGAATGAAACACAGGTGATGGGAGAATAGATCAGGGTGAGTGCTATGGGAGTTAAAGGATGTTAAAAATGCAGGAGGATGTGTGGAAAGTGTGAAGTCTGGCGATCAGGATGTGCTCCTCAAAGATGCAGAGGGGGAACAATGTGGTAATTAAGATGAAAGAGGTTTCTTGACAAAATACATTGGCATAGGGCTACTGGAAGGGGATGGACATCTCTCAGAAGTGTGACCTAGAAGGAGGGTGATGGTCATGAGGGCAAGAGGATGTGGCATGCTACCATCAGACATGCACCATAACATGTCCTCCCTGTTGTGTGAGCTTCCCAACAATAGGCAAAACAACAGAGCTAGTAAATTATGAACCAGGACCACCAAAACCATGAAATGACTAAACTTTTATTCTTTGTCAGTTAATTGTCTAAGGTAATTTGTTATAACAATTTAATATATACTGCTTAATGTATTCCTTAATATATGCTGTTGAGAGCAAGGACACCTGACAGGCCTGTTTAAGTGTTGGCATGAGTGTTGAATTCATGGAGGAGAAATCATTCTGTTTTCTAGTATTTCTGGAAATATGTGCATATATATATATATATATACATATACATGTTGATAGAGGATGACACGAGATTGTAGGTTTCCAGAGTGAATCTTTGCACACTAAGTAAGGGGAACATCCATGGCACAATAGGGTCAGAGCATATAAGAGGATGATTTTTACAAATAACCATGGAATAGAGACTAGACATGGGGGATGACTTGTGATCACTATGTGATCTAATATAAAGACTATACATACTGTTATATCATGAGTTACCACATGGGTAGCCAGAAGATATATAGGGAAGTAGAATATTCTAACTAGTAAAAATGTCAGAAATAATTATATGTCATCCATAGGGAATATTGAAATGAAACATGGCTTCCACATTAAACACTGGGAAGATAACTAAAAGTTTCATGGACAGCAGCATTCCTTGATAATGAAGAAAAGCAAGGGACAACACTATACGGGAAGATGAATCTGATTTATGTGAGTGTGTAAGCATAGACTATCAAGGTGGACCTATGTGTATAAAACTGGGTATCAAACAGTGTGAGCTGAATTACACTCAGTGGACAAGCTGGAAGCTCTGGGATGGGACCCTGCCTCTCTATTCAACCAGCACAACCAGCAAATGCCCACGTGGCATTAGGTGCTCTGCAGTTTGTGGGCAAAAGGAATAAGTAACTTCTGCTTCTCTTTTTATAATTCTCTTTGGCAACACATTTAAGACATTGTATTTATTTGCTGCTCTTGAAAATAAAGCCAACCAACCAACTCAAAAGAAAAATAGTACTACACTTTCGCATCCAGCACTTTGAATTAAAATGAGCTGTCCAAGATCTCAGTGTATTAAATTTTGCACACTAAGTCCATGTCAAGTAGGACAATTCATCACTATTTTTCAATAGAAGCACAAAGGTATGCGGCATTCTTCCTTGACTAAAGACTAATTCAGGAAGATTGTTTTATACCGAAGAGCCTGGCAACTTCTTGTGGAATTCACAGTATCTTCCAGAAGCTGTTATTGCGGAGAGTACAATAAGTCCTCACAGAGTTAAATACAAAGTCATAACAATTTGCTGCTTAGGACTGAGCCCAAACTTCTGAGAGCTTTGTTGTAACTTCTGCAATGCACTTTGCTTCATGCATTTTGATGTTTGTTTCCTCCCTTCTCTGTCTGATGCTTATATATAGAATTAAAGGAACAAGTTTTATAGCAACATAAAATTAGGCATAGAGATAACATTTTTTTAAAAACCAATTTAAAAAAATAGGTCTCGGGGAGCTTATTTTACTTAGGAAGAAAATACAAGCTGTGAATATGAGAAGAGAAAAGTGACATCATTGTCACTTGCTATGTTCATTATGCCATGGTCTAGGAAAATCTGCAAGAGAAGAATGTTGCTTAGCGACCCCACAAGTGGAAAAGCCCAGTGTCTTGTCACAGGAAAGACAGGAAAAGTAGGATTTAGAAACTTAGCTTTCTTCCAAGATTATACTGAAGCAGAGAACATTCGCCCTCTGCTGGACTATTTTGGAAGAACAAAAAGAATTGTTGAGGACAAAAATTGGAGAAGGTGCAGTCAATGAGAGTTATTGCTCTGTTCACTGTTCTTCTGTGACATATCCAATAGTCAATTTTTCTCTACATGCAGACACATATTCACACACATACACACACACATACATGAAAAGACAATGAGAAAATAGACACCCAATGAAATAGAATATATTTTACATTACTATTAGAAATCTAGAATTTAGTCAAATATGTATGACTCAAATTTTTCTACTATACTTTTTAAATCTAATGTGAAAATTGCTCCCAGCATGGAGACTATTAAAAGTCAGGTGTTCTGTACTACTAAAATGACACTGGTCATTTTATTTAAATCACATGTAATTTATATAAATTACTATAATTATTTATATAAAGTATATGCAAGTTATACATAAAGTATATGTAGTATAATAAATTATATATTTTATAACATAAAAAAATAACTAGCATTTTGTTGTATGATTGAGAATTGTGGGCTAGCAAAATATGTTTTGAAATTTTAATATGATTCTCCTAATCTTAATTGGTTATTCATTACATAACTTGACATGACTAAGTCACTTGATAAGTAAGAAATGTGCATTTAAGTCTGAGTTTATCATTTGAAAGGGTAATTATTCTTATATATTATATTATGCTTAGAAGAGGCAAATACAGAAGTATCTAAGTTTCAGAGTTAGTGGAAACCCAGCAACCAAAACCATCATCCCTCAGTGTCTGCAGAAGCAGAGGTACTGGAAATGAGTTCTTTGCCTTAGTTAAAATGGAAAATTATTTGGTCCTTGAAGACACTGTCCCTGGTTTCCTTTTTTTCTTTAGAGACCCAAAGGAATCGTACATCCTATGCTCTCTTGAGAATTGTTTCATGCACATAAGTTAGTGGGTACTCCAGTCTTTCAAGGACATATCTGGTGTAGAGTGTGAACACTAAGAGTAGCCTTGAAGAATCACTGTCATGTGTTTTTTCCTGTTAAGATTGGAACAATTGCTTTTCACTCACATAGGGAATCATAAAATGGAACAAAGAATTGATTCTACCCAGAGAGCCCATGGGTTTATTAGGGTCTCTTACAGGAGCTCAGTGAGTGGTACCCACAGAAATATGACTGACTCAATGTCAGCTTTGTCATTAAAATCACTTACCACTATTGGTTGTGACTCATGAGACCTTCACCTGTCCATACTGCAGACAGCCCATCACAGAGTTGCCTCCTCTCTGACTACCTTTTGATAGTTCTGTGACGTTATGGAGAGGGTTCCTGAGCCTGTGAGCTCCTCTCTTTCTTTTGGAAGGAAGTATTTCATTATGGAGAAAGCAGACACGTAGCTCTATTTCTCATGCAGAACATGTTTTCTAAGTATGTGTAAAATAGAACATATGTGGATAGAGCCAATTTCAATATATACTCGAAGATGTTTGCTCCTCTTAAAATGCTTTAAATGTTTCACATTTCCCACATGTCCATGTTGCCAGCACCTCCTTCTATTGTCTATGGCCTGCACAGTGGTATACCTAACGAGGCTTTCCTTTCTAGTTATGACCCCTTCAACCTATTCCAGGATCTTTCAAACAACATACACGGCATTAGGTGCATCTCCTGTTGGTTGTTGACTGACACAAGTCATTCTGCTTTTGTAACTCACAGGACTGCAATCTAAAAACTGAACACATATATCTCATGTTTAGTTGTACGGAAGCACTCACTCATAGTTAGAATGCATGCTTCCTGACTGTACTTGCTCAGAGTTTGCTTTTTAGTGTTGTTGCCTTCTTAGTATATGCTATTCAAAACCTTATCAAATAGACTATGAAACACATTATAGTTCACTAATATTTAAAACAGAATACAGTAATGTTACTGCAAATGGCATAAACCATGCTTTATTAAAATTTGGGGAATAGAAAGATTTTTCAAATCAATGAAGAGATTTGCCTGAAGCAGAAAAAGACCTGGGTATTTGCTTTGTATTAAGTTTATAAATGTAGAAAATGAGTTATTCACTAACACTTCTCTTTTCATATCAAACAAACCAATTAGGATAAAGAATTCTGTACTTAAAAAGCCATTGAGATACCAATAAAAAGACATAGACTATCAGACTGGGTACGTAAAGAGGACCCAACATTTTGTTGCATACAGGAAACCCACCTCAGTGACAAAGACAGACACTACCTCAGAATAAAAGGCTGGAAAACAATTTTCCAAGCCAATGGTCCTAAGAAAAAAGCTGGAGTAGCCATTCAAATATCAAATAAAATCGACTTTCACCCTAAAGTGATAAAAAAAAGATAAGGAGAGACACTTCATACTCATCAAAGGTATGATCTACAAAGATGAACTCTCAATTCTGAACCTCTATGCTCCAAATGCAAGGGCATCTAAATTCATAAGAGAAACTTTACTAAAGCTCAAATCACACATTGCATGGCACATAATAATAGTGGGGGGTTTCAAACAACCCATTCTCTGCAATGGACAAATCATGGAAACAGAAACAAAACAAAAACACAGTGAGACTAACAGAAATTATGAAAAAGATGGATTTAACAGATATCTATAGAACTTTTTATCCTAAAGCAAAAGGATATACCTTCTTCTCAGCACCTTGTGGTACCTTCTCCAAAATTGACCATACAATCAAAATAGGCCTCCACAAATATAAGAAGATTGAAATAATTCCTTGCATCCTATCAGATCACCATGGACTAAGGCTGCTGCTCCTCAATAACAACAAAAACAATAGAATACCCACATACACATAGAAGCTTAACAACACTCTACTCAATGATAACTTGGTCAAGGAAGAAATA
>NW_022196903.1:96913414-96916716 GCF_008632895.1 Mastomys coucha
ACAATGAAAGCAGTCCTAAGAGGAAAACTCATAGCTTTAAGTGCCTACAAAAAGAATCTGGAGAGAGCATATACCAGCAATTTGACAGCACACCTGAAAGCTCTAAAACAAAAAGAAGCAAATTTACCCAAGAGGAGTCAAAAGCAGGAAATAATCAAACTCAGGGCTGTAATCAATCAAATGGAAACAAAAAGAACTATACAACCAAACCAGGAGGTGCTTCTTTGAGAAAATCAACAAAATATATAAACCCTTAGCCAGACTAACTAGAGGGCACAGAGACAGTATCCTAATGAACAATATCATAAGTGAAAAGGGAGACATAACAACAGACACTGTGGAATACAAAAAATCATGAGATTCTACTACAAAAGCCTATAATCAACAAAACTGGAAAACCTGGATGAAATGGACAATTTTCTAGACAGATACCAGGTACCAAAGTTAAATCAAGACCAGGTCAACGATCTAAACTGTCCCATATCTGCTCATGAAATAGAAATACTCATTAATAGTCTCCCAACCAAAAAAAGTTCAGGATCAGATGGGTTTAGTGCAGAGTTTTATCAGACCTTCAAAGAAGACCTAATAACAGTACTACTCAAACTATTCTACAAAATAGGAACAGAAGGTACTCTACCCAATTCGTTCTATGAAGCAACAATTATTCTTATACCTAAATCACACAAAGACATAACAAAGAAATAAAACTTCAGACCAATTTCCCTTATGAATATCGATGCAAAAATACTCAATAAAATAAAACAGAATCCAAGAACACATAAAAGTGATCATCTATCATGATCAAGTAGGCTTCATCCCAGGGATGCAGGGATGGTTCAATATAAGGAAATCTATCAATGTAGTATACTACATAAACAAACTCAAAGGAAAAATCATATGATCATCTCATTGAATGCTGAGAAAGCATTTGACAAAATCCAGCATCCCTTCATGATAAAAATCTTGGAAAGATCAGAAATTCAAGGCCCATACTTAAACATAGTAAAAGCAATATACAGCAAACCAGTAGCCAACATCAAAGTAAATGGAGAGAAAGTTGAAGCAATCCCACTAAAATCAGGGACTAGACAAGGCTGCCCACTCTCTCCCTACCTATTCAATACTGTACTTGAAGTCCTAGTCAGAGCAATTAGACAACAAAAGGAGATCAAAGGAAAACGAATTAGAAAGGAAGAAGTCAAATTATCACTATTTGCTGATGATATGATAGTATACTTAAGTGATCCCAAAAATTTCACCAGAGAGCTCCTAAACCTAATAAACAACTTCAGCAAAGTAGCTGGATATAAAATTAACTCAAGCAAATCAGTTTCCTTCCTCTACACAAAGGATAAACAGGCTGAGAAAGGAATTAGGGAAACAACACCCTTCACAATAGTCACAAATAATATAAAATACCTTAGTGTGACTCTAACTAAGCAAGTAAAAGATCTTTTTGACAAGAACTTCAAGTCTCTGAAGAAGGAAATTGAAGAAGATATCAGAAGATGGGAAGATATCCCATGCTCATGGATTGGCAGGATTAATATAGTAAAAATAGCCATCTTACCAAAAGCAATCTACAGATTCAATGCAATCCCCATCAAAATTCTAATTCAATTCTTCACATACTTAGAAAGAGCAATTTGTAATTACATCTGGAATAACAAAAAACCCAGGATAGCCAAAACTATTCTCAACAATAAAGGAACCTCTGCTGGAATCACCATCCCAGGCCTTAAGCTGTACTACAGAGCAATTGTGATAAAAACTCATGGTATTGATACAGAAACAGGCAGGTAGATCAATGGAACAGAATTGAAGACCCAGAAATGAACTCACATACCTATGGCTACTTGATCTTTGACAAAAGAGCTTAAACCATCCAGTGGGAAAACGACAGCATTTTCAACAGACAGTGCTGGCTCAACTGGCAGTTAGCATATAGAAGAATGCAAATTGATCCATTCCTATCTCCTTGTACAAAGCTCAAATCCAAGTGGATCAAGGACCTCCACATAAAGCAAGATACACTGAAACTAATAGAAAAGAAAGAGGGAAAGAGCTTCAAGCACATGGGCACAGGGGAAAATTTCCTGAACAGAACACCAACAGCTTATGCTCTAATATCAAGAATTGACAAATGGGACCTCATAAAATTGCAAAGCTTCTGTAAGGCAAGGGACACTGTCAATGGAACAAAATATCAACCAACAGATTGGGAAAAGATCTTTACCAACCCTACATCCAATAGAGGGCTAATATCCAATATATACAAAGAACTCAAGAAGTTAGACTCCAGAGAACCAAATAACCCTATTTAAAAATGGGATACATAGCTAAACAAAGAATTCCCAACTGAGGAAAACTGAATGGCTGAGAAGCATCTAAAGAAATGTTCAACATCCTTCATCATCAGGAAAATGCAAATCAAAACAACACTGAGATTGCACCTCACACCAGTCAGAATGGCTAGGATAAAAACTCAGGTGACAGCAGATGCTGGAGAGGTTGTGAAGAAAGAGGAAGACTACTTCATTGCTGGTGAGATTGCAAGCTGGCACAACCACTCTGGAAATCAGTTTGATGGTTCTTCAGGAAATTGGACATAGTACTACCAGAGGACACAGCTATACCACTCCTGGGCATATACCCAGAAGATGCTCCAACATGTAATAAGGACACATGCTCCACCATGTTCATAGCAGCCTTATTGATAATAGCCAGAAACTGGAAACAACCCAGATGTCCCTCAACAGAGGAATGGATACAGAAAATGTGGTACATCAATACAAAGGAGTACTACTCAGCTATTAAAAACAATGAATTTATGAAATTCTTAGGGAAATGGATGGATCTGGAGAATATCATCCTGAGTGAGGTATCCCAATCACAAAAGAACACACGTGGTATGCACTCTCTGATAAGTGGATATTAGCCCAGAAGATAGGATCACACAAAGTACAATCCACAAAGCATAAGAAACTCAAGAAGAAGGAAGACCAAAATGTGGATACTTTATTCCTTCTTAAAAGGGGAAACAAAATACCCATGGAAGGAGTTGCAGAGGCTAACTATGGAGCAGACTAAAGGAAGGACAATCCAGAGACTGTTCCACCTGGGAATCCTTCCCATATTCAATCATCAAATCCAGACACTTGTGGATGCCAGCAAGTGCTGGATGATAGGAGCCTGATATAGCTCTCTCCTGAGAGGCTCTGACAGTACCAGAATAATACAGAAGCAGAGGCTCACAGCCATCCATTGGACTGAGTACAGGGTCCCCAATGAAGGAGCTA
>NW_022196903.1:96916997-96933407 GCF_008632895.1 Mastomys coucha
TTTTTTTTTTTGGAGGGGAATCTCAGAAAGGAAATATTTAATAAAAAAAACATTGAGAAATGTCTTATCCTGTGAGACTAGTGTATGCAATGAATTTGCATGTAGGGAGAGTGCCTGGTTATATACATTTTACTTTAGATAAAGCAGGCTTCAAAAAGCCAGCTAAAATACTTCTGTGAGAAACTTTCAGTATGGCATACTCATTCTCTCCAGTCTCTCATTATGGATTGCCATGCTGGCCTGCTTTTTTTTTTTTTTGACTTCCTTGTGATAATAAAATGCTGGAAGATATTTCCACCTCTCTCAGAATTGCAGTTTCTTGGATTAAGGAAGTAAATAAAGTTATTCTTTGACTGCTTAATTCTTATCTCTGATCACCAATTTAGCAACCTCATTCTTCTTCCTGTAAAATTTTTCTCTTTTCATTCCACATACTTTGACTGGATTATTCATTAAATTCTCTTCTTGATGTAGCAATGGCAGTTGGTTCAGAAGTGGATATAAAACCTACATACTTGAAGGGAACCATGTGTACTATAAGGTGCTTTTCTCTGGACCACAGATTAGGCACAAAGTACACCCAAATACCAATTTCCAAACACAAACCAAACACAAAGAGATCCTTTATTAAGGGAGAAAAAAATGACATGGTAGCTGCATTTGATCCAGGCAAAAACAGCTGCAAATAGCTTTGCAAGTGTTAATTTTAGGAGGAAGAAAGGAGAGGTCTGGGTTAAAATGAGTTTGCATGAGTTGGTAGGTTATTGTTAGGTATTTTAATGAAGTTAGTCAAAATAATGAATTTTGAATTATAGACCTTGATGTTTTGACAGTTGGACCTTGGTGATCAGCCTCAGGAATGAGTCAGGCATAACAACGTGGCCAAAGAAGACAATAATAGGCCTTAGTGGCTAACTTTCTGAATGTAATATAAAGGATTAAAAAGGGAAAACAAAGGGGGAAAGAGGCCGTTCTCAGACTTGCTAGAGCCCTTCAGGACTTTTGGAGATATTTGTCAATGCTAATCAGAAAGATGTTTTCCCCTCAGACACTAAACTGAGATATTTCAATTGAAAGAAAAAAAAAGAAGCTAATGACTTCACATGAATCGATAGCATCAAACTGACAAACAGTAAGAAAGTGAAGGTTGGAAAGGTCAACAGCACTTACTGTGCTACAGAGAACACAACACTCACATGGATGTTTCCAACTACATGGACCTCTAGTCCTAGAAGACCTGGGACCCTCTTCTGCCCTCTGTCTGCTCCTGCACACGCATAAACTCACACAGGCATTCCTCAACCATATAAAATAATAAACAAACTAGACAGGCAGACAGGCAGACTGACAGACAGACAGACAGATAGATAGATAGGTAGATAGATAGATCTTTTTAGTATGGTTTGATCATTTACTTTTAAAGACATTTTTTCTGGATTCAGAAGTAGGAGCTCTCAGCAAAGACAACCTACATCTCTTGACAGTATGTCCTTAGAGTTTTTCTTTGGCTTTTATCATTCTTTTGGCCAAAGTCTATCACATTCTGCAGTCTCTTGCTTCTTTTACTTTGTATGTTATTTCTTCAGAGCAATGTGTTCTTGTTTATGTTGCAGGACACACGGAGTAAAAAAAAGGTGAATTTTGGTTATTTTGGTCCTGGACTTCTTATCTTCTTTTTAAAGAACTAATTAGGAGCATACTGTTGGACATCATCTTTAGAAAACTGAAAGATTTTCAGACTCTGTTAGTTAGCTCTTTTGGGCCCCAACTAGTAAGGGAAAGTATTGTGTCAGTCAAGTGAAATCTCTTTCTTTGTTTCTTACAATAACCAAGTTAGGGAACCTCACTGTAGGCAAATTGTAAGGCATTTCACCTATGGCTCCTCTGAGAGTTTTTCACCTCCCAGGTCTCTGGTACATTCTAGAGGGTCCCTCCACTTCCTACCTCCCGAAGTTGCCTCTTTCCATTCTTTCTTCTGGCCTTTAGTGCTTCAGTCCTGTTTCCCCCAATACCTAATCATGTTCCCCTTTTCTCCCCTCTCTGTCTACTCTCTTACTCAGATCCCTCCCTCCCTCACTCTGCCCCCTGTGATTGCTTTCTTCTCCCTCCCAAGTGGGATTCAGATATACTTACTTGGGCCCTTCTGCTTGTTAACCTTCTTGAGTTCTGTGGATTGTACCCAGGGACTAAGCCACCATGTAAAGAATACACATTCAGGGGCCCATGGCTCCAGCCACATATGCAATTGTGGGGCATGAATGGGAGGGGAGGCCCTTGGTCCTATGAAGGCTTGATGTCCCATTGTAGGGGAATTCGAGGGCAGGGAGGAAGGAGTGGGTGGGGGGGAACATCCTCATAGAAGCAGGGTGAGAAAAGATGGGATGGGATGGCTTCCTGAGGGGAAACGAGGAAAGAGGATAACATTTGAAATGTAAATACATAAAATATCCAATAAAAAGAAGAATGAATTATAATAGGATAAATATCTCTTTTTTATTTTTTATTAGATATTTTCTTTATTTACATGTCATATGATTTCTCCTTTCCTAGTTTCCCCACCAAAAAACAAACAAACAAACAAACACAACAAGAACAAACCTCTGTTGCTTCCCCCCTCCCCATGCTTGCCACCCCACCCGCTCCCACTTATTGGCCCTGGCATTTCCCTACACTGGGGCACAGAACCTTCACAGGGCCAAGGGCCTCTCCTCCCACTGATGATTGACTTTGCAATCCTCTACTATACACATGCTGCCAGAACAATCAGTCCCACCATGTATAGTCCTTGGTTGGTGGTTGAGTCCCTGGGAGCTCTGAGGATAATAGTTAGTTCATATTGTTGTTCGTCCTATGGGGCTGCAAACTAACACAGATGTAGAGGCTCACAACCATCCATTGAACTGAGTACAGGGTCCCCAATGAAGGAGTTAGAGAAAGGACCAAAGGAGCTGAAGGGTTTGCAGCCCCATAGGATGAACAACAATATAAATATCCCTTTTTAAATAGCTATCCAGTGTTTGGAAAATCTAGTGAATTTTGAATCTGATAAACGTAATTCTTTTAATGCCAACCATATATATAGGATATTCTCTCCTTTGTATCTTTCAGCTGTCTCTTCATTTTGCTGACAATAATGATGCCATTCTGATTGTTGGAATTACGGGAGGTGGTAGGTGAGTGTTTGACTTTGTACACATGTTTGTATAAGTAGACTTGGCTATGAAGAATTTGTGAAGGCCAGAGATTAGTGTTGAGTTGTCTTTCCTCTTCAAGTTCAATCTTAATTTTTTAATAAAAACATATTTCTCTAATCCTATAGTTCTCCATTTGGCTATACCACTTTGTTATTGAATCTTTTGGATCTGCCTAGTTACATTCCCATGCCTCACTTTTCATATAGGAGATGAGGCTCTAAATTAAGGTGTGTATGCCTGTATTGGAAGCATTTTACCCACTGAACGATTTCTGCAGACCCATTGTCACAACTTTTTCAACTAAAATTAGTTTTCTTGCCAGGCAGTGGTGGTGCACTCCTTTAATTCCAGCACTTGTGAGGTAGAGGCAGGCAAATTTCTGAGTTTGAAGCCAGCCTGGTCTACAGAGTGACTTCTAGGACAGCCAGGGCTATACAGAGAAACCCTGTCTTGAAAAAAAATAGTTTTCTTTTTAATTCCTGAATTTCCAGCTATGTAAGATCAATTATTCTTTTTTTCATCTATTTTAACTTGAATCCTCTCAAATGCATGCATAGTTTAGTTATCTGATACTAATTTTTAAGATATTATTCATTCTATGCAGTTTATTATTTTAATTTTATATAAAACTGTCTTGAAGTCTCTGTTATAGAAAATATCAAATTTTTCATTAACAAGCAAAGGAAAACATTTTTATAATCAAAGGCAAAATATTCCTTTAATTTAAGACTCTTTGGAAGTTATTGAAGTTTAAAACACAGAAATAATGACAGATTTACTTTTTAACTCTATGTGCTTTCTTCTTTAGACACAGTCTTCTTGTAAGGGGAGAGCAGAGTTAGACTTAAAAGTAGAGCTGCAGAAAGAAATTATACTTAGAGAAAGAAATGCCATTCCTTATCTAAAGGATGAAAGAAAAAAACAACCATTTATGTTGACATTCAAGAGATAATTATATCAAGAAAAATAGGGCTTAGAAAGAAATGATTGCAATAGGTGGACCATAGCTAAAGCCAAAGAGAGTAAACCTTGTGCTTGGCATTCCATGCAAGATTCAAGGAGGAGCTAGCAAGATGAAAACCCCAGGAAAACCCATGGAGAAACTGGAACAGAGTTTGACAAAGCCCACCTTCAGCTTAATGTGTAAATAGATGGCAGAGTACTGCTGACCCAGAATTCACTGCTACAAGGGAGTCTGGTGAATCATTGGATTTGTTATTTGCCTCCAAGAAAAGCAACCCTCCATCTCCAGCTATTTTCACTCTTCTTTGAGCATATTATGATGGATAAAGTAGAGTTCTTGGAATAAATCTATTAGAGTATAAGTAGTGGGGAGTTTTAAAGTATTCTAGAAATACTGATTCTTGAACAACTACAAAAACTCCATAACTCTCTATTACAAAAGGATGGGAGGATAGACTCCTGCAGTCCTGTCCTGGGACCTGTGAGAATCAAGACAGTCTGAAACCCTACATTCATATCTGCACATCATAGAAAGCACCCTATATACTTTCTTTTGTACTATATTGGGCTGATATGCCTCCAGTGGTGTTATATGAGTCAACTATGCAATAGTATTCTTTGTACATCCAAGGGTATGGTCATACTCCATTTTGTTCAGCTATTTTCTGAATCCAGGTTTCAGGCATGGTTGCTTTTGAGTTCTATGTTCAAATGGCATTAAAAAATGGAAATCTTACAAAGAAACCTCTAAAACCATTATCAGTTTCCAGTAGGATAAACTCTGGGCTTTTAAGAGGATAGAATCACTTCCTATGCAGCCCTCTGTCTGACTTGCTTTCAACATCAGAGGCTCCCTGTCTAATATATAACACCTAATTAAAATTTACTAGGGTTTCAGGTTTCTGTTTCATTTCTTCTCCAAATCCCATGAAAGCAGGTAGGCTTTTATGCTTACTTTATTTATGATAGTGCTACAGTGACAAATACCACAAATGTTTGGATTGAACCAAAACTATATTCTCTCGAAATTCTGAAGCCTAGAGCTTAAATCTAGAGATCAAGGCCATGAAGTCCTTCTTCTCCTAATGGTATTGGAAAGCCTCAACTGTCCCTGATGTCTCTTATGTATGCTGTTGTGGTAACCATTGATACTCCTTGGTTTTTATACTTAGATACTCCAGTTTTCTCATGGTCCTATTCCTTCAGGTCTACATGTGTCATCAAAGCTCTTCTCCTACAGATGCCAGTGGGTTTATCAACCATTGTGAAAACATGGCTTCACCTTAACTTAATTCTTTCTGGAAATACTTTATTTCTAAGTAAAGTCACCTTTATAACAAACAAGAGCTTTAACATATACAATTTTTGTAAGGACAGTGTCTTACTACTATATATCCCAGATTGGCTTTTAAACTATGATTTTCTGCTCTAGTCTCCCAATTGTTCACATATAAGACACATCACATATATGTCAATATGGCTTTTTAACGGACACAGTTTGGTCCATAAAACTTGCCCTTGGTGAAATCTGTACCATCATGTTAAAAGTAGGACTTCACTTTAGGATGCTTGTTTTCTTGGATTTACCTGCAGAAAGCATTCTGATAGTCATGCTTTTTATTGAGTCCAATTCAAGAAGTATGTCTAGTGGATAGGAAAGAAGAATAAGGGAAGAATAGGGAAGAAGATAAGGGAAGGTAGACAGAAAAGAAGAGTCCAAAGCTCAGGTTAGTAAGGCACTTAGGTCCTTTAAAAGTCAGTGGCCAGCCTTTGGCCAATAGTTACAAATCACTTCCCATACTCCTGCATTTCAAAGAGTAAGTAGTCGAGAACAATTAAGATATCAAAATACTACCACAGTGGTCTTCAGAATGAAAATTTTTATTTTCCAAGACTCCAGTGAGCCTAACCTGGTATTTCCAGGGACTTTATTACTGAAGATACAGTTGTAGCAATTTATGATCCCATGTCTATACCATATATATGTTCAACTTTTTCATTATAAAGATGGATGCCTTGTGTAAAGGCATTGTCTTCCAGAGTATTCTACTCAAATGTTGGTAGCCCAATGTTGAATTGGAGGGGACAACTTCTTTAAACACTTTAGGCTTCTAAGTTCAGTAGGCTTTGATCCAATGGTTTAGCACTTTATGGATTAGGGCAGCATCAGATAATAAACATAATATAGCACAAAGCAGGTTAGATGATCAACGTATTCCTATTTTACAATGTTTGACCTGGGCTGACCTTGACCCCCATGTGTACAGTGAGAAGCCTGACACATAGTACATTAGAATGAAAGGTCTTGGCATTCTGACATGACTAAACACTCATGAGCCTACTCTGTTAACAAGGCTTTATTCCAAAATACTTTGGGATTTCTGTTTTTCCTAGACTTGGATAAGAAATTGCTTTTATCTTCACTTAAGTCATGTATTTCCTGTCATAGCATTTCTTTTTGAACAGAGATGAAGCATTGAATACATTGAATTTGAATGCATTAAAGTAAATGCATACAGCACTAAATGAATAAAGAGGGGAAAAAAACGTTCAACAGAAACCAGATTAGAAGCTGAATGTAAAGACAGTGGATATGAAAAGTACCTGATGTCACAACTAAATAGATCTTTCCTGTTTTAAATTGTTTCTGTCACATACATGGCACGATGATGAAAAAAAAACCCAAAGAAAACTAGGACCAGAAAGAGGGTTACCACTGGGACCTGGTCAAACCTGACCATGCAACTCTTTAGCCACATGTACATGTTTGCAGGGAAAATGTGGAGGAGTAGGCTAGAGAAAGCCTAGGATGCTGAAAGCCAAGCTTAATGCCTTTTCTATTGGGAGTTCAGAGAAGCCAAATGCATAAGTAAGGATCATACTCTTGGGGCTTTACATAGTAACAGGGAGCAGACTGGTAACTCAATTGGAGTCCATCATGTTACATTCTGGCAAAGAATCCCTCTATATTTTATTCTTGTCTTAGGTATGACTTACTTTAAAATTAATAATTTAACTAAGCCGATTAAAGAAATTTTTGTACAAATAGCTGTCAGTCTGAACCATGGGCATTGCTGACTGCTATTAATCATATTTTTAGTGAGGATTGGGAACAAAAACAGAATGTTGGGATTTGGAAAACATTCAGTTTTTCCAGGAAAGGAATATATTTAAGTTTGTAAACATGAAGATGCAGTTCCTTAAGAGTGGAGCATGATTGAAAAGTACTTTTCACTGAGAAAATAGAAATAATGTTGCATTGGCTATTTTTTTTTCATTCAATATCAGCTGTTGGAACTTGTTCTTTGAAGAATATTAAACTTACTATGTAGCTGAGATTTGACATTATTTTGCATGACAGCCTTTTCATAGGGAGGCAGAATACACACATCAATTTACCCTACATAAGAAACAAAGACAAATCAAAGTCTGGATACTATCAATGTTCAACTTTTTGAACCAATGAGTTTTAGGGGAAGATGGGTGAGAGGCTGCTAATGGGAACCAAAATGACCAAGGTTCACCCCAGCATAAATGACAGCTCACAAAAACTGGGAGCATGGAACATACTGAACCTCCAGCAGGCAGCTTAACGAGTTGCAGAGTGTCCTCTCCGGGTGGCTCAGTTTGTCCGAATCTTTTCCAACATCTTTTTTTTTCCTATGTAGTTTGGCTGGTTTCTACTTCTTCTAGAAAGCCCTGCTTGTCTGGTGTTGCTTACTGCAGCTAAATATGAAAGGATTTTCTGGAAGAGAAGTAGGAACCTAAAGAAATAAGGGAACCGGACAGCAAGGGAGGATTTAAAAATGGGACCCAACAGTGATTATGCTTTCAGTTTGCCATGTGTATTAGTCAACTGTGTGTCTTACAAGCATGCAGGCAGAAACCCCTCTCCCAGTCCGTCAGCATCTAGTGGCCCAATCAGCATCTTCAACTTCGGTCTCTGGAGGCGGGAGTTCTGGCGTAACAGGAACTTGGGGAGAGGCGGTGGCTATTTGTGGCAAGCCAAGGTCTGAGACAACCTGCTCTTGGCTGGAGGAGGGTCACAGTCTGAGAGTGTTCTCTCTTTGGTTTGGTTTGAATTGGTTTGATTTTCTGAAGCTTGGCTTGTCTGTCACTGAATCATAGCAACGTTTACTGTTTATGCATCCTTGGCGAAGGGGTAGTGAATCTATTCAGTTTCAAGAACTTTCTGAAACTACTTTGAATTGTTGATTTCCTTTTTTATTGAGCTTCCCTGCAAGGGGGAAGGTTCAATATCAGAGAATACTGCCATACAACTACTTGCTTCTTCCTTCTACTTCCCAAGTGGTAGGCATATGACACTACATCTAGCCTTTTAAAGGATAAATTTACGCTGAAAGTATTTACTCCTAAATGAATAAAATAAGAAAAAGAAAGTTTAAAGCTGATCTTGGTACCAGTCCTTGAGAAATGCTGTTGGATGGTTCCATCTACTAACTTAAAGAATCATCCTTCCACAACACAAATATAGATATCTTCATTCATCAAAACAGGAAACACAATGCCTTCACTTCAGTGTCTATCACATAACACACATTACACACACTCTGTACATTTTCTTTGTCGTCACCATTAAGGTTTACTCTTTGCTTTTCTTATTCTTAATTGAGATAATTATTTTATTTCTAAATGAGAAGGATCAATAAACCTTTGGCTTGTCAGCTCTTTGATACCAAGAAGATTGCTTTTTATAAGAAAGGTACGTCCAAGTTTTTTGTGTATGCTACAGTTCCATATTTCTTTCTATTCAGGATTTGCTCCTTCAGAGAAATTTCTGTAATTCTGCGAACTTAGTAAGTGGAAATTTTTCTTAGTTTCTATATTCTAATTTTGTGTTCACACTAAGATTATATTTCAGAGAAGCATATTATCATCAGAGTATTGGATAATTACAGGGGTTTGCAGCATGCTTGGGGTTAATGAGTATGCTAGGCATGTTTAACACCTTCTCTAATGCCTTCTAATAACTAATTCTAGCTATATGTAAATAACATATAATACATTAGCAATATATGAAAAAGAATCTGTGTGTTTCAACAACAGAAGACTAAATATATTAATTGAATAATTTTGTTCTATTCAAGTTTGCTAAGACTCTTACATATAGGCTCTGAATCCAGTAAAAACCTGGAGATGATTGGACACTAACGACAACTTCTTTGATGTATAGTATCCTCGATTCTTTACAAGCATTGCTATGGCATGTTCACTTTAGTCTTGATTAAAATTGAGAATTGTTATCAGTTTCCAACATAGCTTTCAAAACCACTTTCATCTACTAGGACTATGGCCATGCTTCACAGCCATGTCTCTAGAGACTACGTTTGAACAAAAAGTGAAAAGTCTCTTTGTTTCTCTTTAACTTTAAGAAGGTGTGGAGAACTAGAGTTACCCAAGTGGATTCAAGCTCTGAGACCTTTAACATGCAAGCCTCAACCCCTGTGTCCTCAAACAATTATTGGAAGTTTCACAAGGTGTACAATCCTGTATAGGAGAAAGTAGGTATACTTAAGAGGCATTAATAATATTTATCTATCATTATATACTCATTCTTTCAATACATTTTTTCTACCCAAATGTGGTAGGATTTACATACAATCCAAGTGTTCAAAATGCCAGGGTAAGAGAATCGCTACAAGACTAAAGCTTGAATAACAACAGTGAGTTCAAGTTCAAATTAGGATCCAGAGAGAAAAAAAAATGCCTAGAAAAAAAAGAGAAGTTATACTTTTTTCGAGTGCTTTATATACATCCATAAGAAGGATACAAAGGGCAAATATTCAACTCCAGTGACTTGAAGGTATAATATGAAAATATTGACCAATACATGTAAAAAGTAGAAGAACCATATATAAAGGAGTAAGTGTATTAGAAGAAAAATAGAGATAAATAGAAATCCCACATTGCTGCATGAAGTTTTACCTTTTTTTGTCTTTTGAGATGACATTTACTTGGGTGTGGTCGATCATATCTGTAATGTCAACAGGCTGGAACAGAAGAATTGTGAAATTAGAAACAAACCTGAGCTACATAGAGACTTTCAGACCAACCTGAGCTACAGTGATTTCCTATCTAAATAAAAATGGAGGAGAAGGAAGAATGGGGTAGAAGAAGAGGTAAAAATTTCAGTGCAGAGGAGGAATTGAGAGATACTGTGCGAAGCAAACAAGAAATTAGGACAAACTCCAAAAATAAATAAATAAATAAATAAATAAATAAATAAATAAATAAATAAAGCTAATGTGGCAAGACTTTTGAGTACAGCAAGAAGCAAGCATGCCTGGCTTGAAAAAGCTTGAGGGAAAGAGAAAATGCAGGTTAGGTTAAAAGGGGGGGCAACTCTTGGAGTTCCTTTATGGTAAGAACTAGGAGAATTAATCAAAGGCTTGGTGAGATTGTATGATCTTTAAAAAGTGAATGGCATTTAACTAGTTATCTTTCCTGGCATGCTAAATCATCATGGGCACAATGGGATGCTAGAAATCACTCCAGAAGTAAGTTGACCAGTTAATATTAAATAAGTGTTTTTAAATCTTTACTCCTTAAAGTAAAGGGAGATATACATATCTCTTTTTGAAGGGTGTTCTATGTTTATATGCATCTCTCTAATAAGACATTGTGCCTCCATCTCATGCACGATGAAATATCCTTTGGTTACTTTGGCATCCTTCTAAACTAATCTTGAAGGTCCTTCTCAAATCCTGCCTTCGTTAAGAAGCCGCTTTTCACTGGTGCTTATCTCTATGGTACTTATCCTTCCCCACTGCCACTACCACCTTGTATGAACTCTTTTAGCAATCATTGTACTTAACTCACTGAGAAGCCTGCTTAGAGACTTAACCTTTAGTCCTGTTGTAGACCCACAATGCATACGTGTGTTTATCTGGATTTGGTCACTACAGTTGTTCCTGTGCTGACTCCAGGGAAATTGTCAGACTTTAGTTTAGAGATAAGGCAAACATCCCTGAAAGTTGTTCAATAAACACATGCTAATCCCTTACTGCAATTCAGTCATATTACCCGAGTTCCAACAATATGAAAACAATGTTATGTATTTTGAAAATGTATCCATAGAAACAACCCATTAGCAAAATCTGTAGGCAGTATAAAAGAATGAGAGAAAAACAACATTAACTATAGCACTGAGGTCTGAAATTTTTAGCCTTTCCTTAAAACAAAAATCCAAAATGATTTCGGCAGAGAACATCAGAGTGTTGAATGAGACAATGCATGCATCTTATTATTTAATACATCTCTTTTGCTTTATTCAATAATACATATTTCTTCTCCTTTTCACACCATTGACTTTACTTTAATGGTTTTCACTGAGTGCAATAGTGCTTTCGATGTGGATACAGACAGACAAAAGGTTTCCCTGTCTTTTTGTCCCATTTCTGTATTTTATCCAAGGTCAATAGCAGGCTCCGGTGTTTTTCCAGGAGGATGGGATTTGTTATTGTGTGCAGATCAGTGTGCTGATGCCTCCTTTATTTATGGGCTGAGATAAAAGCCATGCAGCCTTCTGAGACAAAAAGGCAGGTAAATGTTTTATATCTGTGTTTTTGATGAGTTCTCTCATAGACATTGTACCTTTCATAGCCCAGTGACTATCTAATGTAAATTTCAGGTGGAATAAAGCTGTCAGCATTTAGGATTTTTTATGGCTTACATTTATGCAGCAAGAGAACAAACATCTCACTTTGCCAAACTATAGCAGGCATAGTGAAACAGAGTACATGTGGGATGTATGTGCATATGTGTGTAGTGTGGAGTGTGTGTATGTGTGTGTCTTTGTGTGTTTTTGTGTGTATGTGTGTGAATATGTGTGTGTATGTGTGTGTCTGCACATGTACATGTATGTGAATATGTACATATGTGTGTTCCTTTCTAGAAATTATATCAGATAAACATGACCCAGGTTTGGCTGTCATTTAAAAAGCAATTTTAATAGACTTTTCATAAAATAATTAATAGCATCAATGATATAAATGCCTTTAAAGTATTTAAAAATAGCATCTGGCTTCATGAGTTTAGAAAACATGCCAGTTTACATTTATTATAAACTGAACATGTATGTTTGCCTTATAATGAATAAACAAAGCAAGTACAGCATGTTTTCAGCTACCCACAATAATAATATTCTTGAATAATTTTTAGAGAAATCTTCCTCCATACATCTTTCTTTCTCTTGAATTAAATTATGGCTTATGATGGTTTCAAAAGTAGAGAAAACATATTTGTGTCTACGGAGGTGTGCCTGTATCCTCAGTTGTCTAATCTCTCTTAATAATTTCAAATTTTCTGGATCTATGAAAATGAGTTTTTTCTCTGAAAAAATTCAATGGATTAACACTCAATTGTTATTTTACTTGAAGCACATTTGTCTTTAAATTATGTAGTATATAATTTGGTTTATTTACTATCAAAACTGGATGTCGTTGTCATTTTATCAGAGTTTTTAATTAGTTGAGACTTAAGACTTATTTTGATCATATGTACATGTATGTATGTGCACACATGTGTGGGTTCTCAAAGAAGCCAGAAGAAAGTATCAGATATTTTGGAATTATGGGTGGTTGAGATTCATTCAACATGCACTCTGGCCACCTAACTTGGGCTCTTTGCAAGAGCAGCATGGTGATACTCAGTAACTACTAAGCTGTGTCTCCAAGCATCATTTAATTAGTGAAGTGATGGGGAGGTACTTGATCATTTTTGCCTTACACTTCTGTTGTCCATTCACTTCTAATTACCTTGTTTTGGACTCCATAGATATATCTTTCATCTAGTCTCCCATTAAATTTGCTAGCTAGACATATCCTTGTTCACTCAGGAAGTTGTCTTTGATAGTTATGTTTGAATACTTAAGGTCTGATTAAAAAAATTATAAGTAATTTTACCATTTCCTAAACTATATCAGAAACATAAAACACATGAATGATTTTCTTTGTGTGTTTATGGAAATTTCATCAGGAAGTACTTATGCCCCATATTTACTATTATTATTTATAAAGTCATTACTTTTAAAAAGGCAACACAGTTTTGGACTAGACCACACAGTTACACTTAGTTCCACTCTTTCTAGCTTCTGAATTTCCTATGGTTCTAGGAGATCATTTACTTCCTGCTTAAAGAATTCCTTTTCTTACTTCTTTTCTTAGGAGTCTAGTGAGAATAAATTATTCCAGAGCTAGTCTTTCACATTACTCTTGTACTTCTTCTGCATATATAATTCTAGGTAACCAATGATTTTTTTCCCTGCCACTTTAGTGATATTCTTCTTTACTGTCTACTTTATGCCTTTCTTTTTATCTCTCTTGGGAAATTAGCACCTTGTAGTTGCTACTCTGAAATCTTTCCTTTTGGCTTATTGAGACAGGGTTTTACTCTGTAGCCTGAAACTGACTTTGAATTTGCAATGTTCTTGTCTCAGTCTCCTGAGGGCTAAGATTTCATTTTGAGTCACCATGACTCAACATGTTTACTGTTTTATTTATTTATTTTTAAAGCAATCTACCTTATTTTATGATTTTATTTCCTTGTCTCTTCATCTGTGTGTGATTTCTTTTTCATTTACCTTTTTTCTTTTTTGCTGTAATTTATAGATTCCTTTTTATCTGTAATTATGACAAGGTCCTGCTCATTTGAATATGCAAATTCAACTTTTTATCTTATTATTGTATTGCTTCTGATTATCTACAAGTCCTAAAGTGCACTTTTGTGCTTTGAGGTTCCTTTGTTTATTGTTTCATCCTTGGTACATCAATATATTCAATCAACTTTCCCCTCACTTTACTGAGCTTGTCTTCTGTTTAACTTGTACACTGAAATTTAAAATGAAAAAACTGTTTATTTTTTAATTTCATAGTCGTTTTACTTGTTAAAAATATAATCTAACTCTTTTTCAAAATAATCTGACAGTGTATGTTCCTGTGTACAATAATTAGAGTTACCTCTAACTTTCAGAGCTGCATGTACTGGAGCACACCTATAGTCTCACAGCTTAGAAGGTGGGTGCAAGGCAATCAGGTGTTCAAGGAAACACTTATCTACACCATGGGTTTGATACCAAACTCAGCTACATGAGACCTGTCTCAAGAACAAATCCATAAAAAATAAAACCCATAATTTTGATTCCAGTATACAAAACCTATATTGTTTGACTTTTAATGTCTGATTTGGGGGTTGGCTATTTTGAAATAGTATATGGCTACTACTTGTATTTACTGCCAGATAGAGGAAATTATAATATTTAGACATTCTAGAAAACAACATGATCATGTATCCCCCTCTGTTATTGTTTGTGAGGTGAGAGATAAAAAGCAGTTTTTGTAAGTTCTGTAGATTTCCATCTGAAAGCTTGAGACATTTATAAGAAAATTCCTCCTTCTTGTTTTCCAATTTCTTTTCTTTTTCACTTTACCTTTTTGCTCTTGTCAAGGACACTTTAAATTATCTTTCAGTCATTCTCTGCACAGCTTCCAGTTCCTTGCTGTGCTAAATTTAAGAATTGGAAAAATCCCCCAAGAGAAGTCCCTAGCAAATTCAGCAGTTCTCTATGTATCTTACTTGTTTGTGAAACTTAAACCCTGCCTTCGCCCCATTCTTCTGCCTTGATCAAAGCTTTTTGATTGCACTTCTTTTTGCTTCTATCTGAGGCTGGGGATGTAGCTCAGTTTGTATGTTTTCCTAGCAGTCATCGAGCCTACAATTCAATCCCTAATATCCAGTTTACACATGTAAACTGGATGTGTCTGTGCATGCCTATAGCCTCAGCACTGGAGAGATGAAGGTAAGAAGTTCAGAGTTCAGCATAATTTTTCACTAAGAGAAAATTTGGGGCCAGCTTGTAATACACAAACACAACCCTGTCTCAAAATTTATTTGCAAGATTGTTCAGGGTACTAACATTATTTTCTCTCTCATAAGATTTGTCCAACTAGAACCAAGCAAATAGTGAGATACATAGAACTGATTACCTATATTGTTCAAATTAGAAAGGTAATCTATTTACCTAAACAGAAAAAAAATCTTATTGAAAGATGCTAGGTTACTTACTATAAATCAATAAGCTATAAATCAAGGAAAAAAGAGTGAAATCATACCTTTCAGTTAATGCAGCTCACTTTGGTCATTGAAAATACATTGAACACTTACTATTAATAATAAAATTTCCACTGCTGAGATTCTCAGAATAAGAATGTACATGCATGTAAGCATCATGGCAAACTCTTAGACAGGGCATAACTTTTGTTTCTTTGGTTTTCCATTTATTGTAAAAACAAAACAAAACAAAACAAACAAACAAAATCCAGCATGTCAACTGGGCTTAGTGGTAGGTGCCTGTAATCTTAGCATTCAGGACACACTGAGTTAGGAGTACTGACATAGTTTGAGGTAAGTATGGATAAAATAGGAAGTTATGTGGCCTGTCGAAGCTACATAATGTGATCTAACCTTGCCTAAAGGCAATAAACAAAAGTTGGCATGCTCGTGCATAGGTGTAGAGCACAAAGAATGTCTTCTCGCACGTTTAAGGTAAGTTAAGAATAAGAGGTTCTTTCTTCTGCTTGGTGAAGGGTCAGATTTCTAAGACAGGAAACTAGAAAGCACAAAGGATAGTCCAAAGTTGTAGACTGTCAAAGAAAAGATAGACAAGTAGCAAAGTTACTTGAACAGGAAAAAAATCTTAAGTTATAGATTTTAAAAAGTAACCTTTATAAAAACACATTGTATATGGGGGTTTTACAGACTGCTCAGAGTTTAAGAAAACTGATTACTCTTCCAGAGGATTCAGAATTGATTCACAGAACATCCATGAGGAATAACAACTATCTGTAACTCTAAATCCTGGAGACCCAATCCTCTTTTTTGACCTTCACAGTCCCAGTATGTGTATTGTTCACATACACATAAGCAGAAAAAAAACATAAGCATATACATAAAATAAAAATAAATTAGAAAAGAATATATTAACTATGACATTTGACATTTCATACAATTCTAGCAGTTACTGAAGAGTGTAGGGTCCGACCAGCGGATCTACATGGGTCGTGGCAAACTTCGGTAACTTCAAACTGGAGGTTGGAGCAGACCTGTGGGAATAAATGGGTAGAGAACAAAAGACAGGAGGATGCTAAGTAAATGTATCAAAGTGTGCTTTACCAGCAATGAAGTAATGTTCCTCTTTCTCCACAACCTCTCCAGCATCTGCTGTCACCTGAGTTTT
>NW_022196903.1:96935043-96938996 GCF_008632895.1 Mastomys coucha
AAAAAAAAAAAAACAAAAAAAACAAAGTGTGCTTTACTTGGGGTGAAATGGGTTTTTATATTCAGGGAGCTAAGTGAAACCACAATATCCAAACATAGCATATGCATAATACAAATATGACTGCAGACAACAGCAGCCGTAGAGACCCAGGTTCTCAGTGGCCTCACTTCCCAGTCTGTTTATGGTGACTAGACTTCAAAGAGGAGTCTTAGCAGAAGTTAGTGGTGAGTCCGTCTTTGATTTCAGGAGGAGCTGCAGGGTTTATGGGCTATTGTCTTGCACCACAGGTGGCTGGCTTCAGCCCGGGCTGTCAGCCCACTTTCAGTTTCAGAATTCTGCAGCAAAATTAGGGCAGCATTGGAGGGGAGACAACAGAAGGGAAGGGTAGTATATACTGGTAATCCAGGAGGATCAGAACTTTAAATCTGTCCCTAACTACATAGTGTATTCTAGGTGAGCTTGGCCACATGTGACTTTGGCTCAAGACCGGCAACAACAGAAATAGTTTTTGGAGAGAAAACATAAATAATATTCCTAGTGGATTGCTGCCATACAAAAACAGTTAATATAAATGAATATAGAATAGATAACTGGCTTTAAACAATCTCATCTAGAAATAATTAATGTCTAAATGTAGGAAGTTTTCTTTAGAACAGTTCAGAGAAAATTCTTTCTCCTTGAAATATCCACAAGAGTAATTTATGAAAATTCATGAATATTAAGGGAAATAAGAATCCTTTATTTAAGTTGGTGATCATTGTCCTGTAACAAAGAACCCTTGGATGCAATATAAGGCAGTGTATGGTGTATACAGCAAAAAATTACATCACACTAAAGGCAAGTAGATTGAGATTCAGTTAATTAAAGACATTTTTGTTGTTGTTGTTGTGTATCAAACAACTTTACAAAGGACAGTTGGATGAGCTAAAACTAGGACAAAATGGAGTCACTCTGGGTAATATGTCATTACACAAAATGCAAAAGGAAATTGAAGCTAAAGAAACATATTTTTTAATCAGTAAGCACATCCAAACAGACTTTTATCTCACCAGAGTAAGATAATCTAGGATAGCAAACCAATATCAGTCTGTCTGCCTGTCTTTCTCACTATATCTTTCTATCCATCCATCATTAATTTGTCATTTATTTACCATGTTTCTATTATCTTATCTTAACTATCTATTTATCTATTTATCTATCTATTCATTCGTTCACCTATCTAGTTGATTTTAGACAGGGTCTCATGCAATCCTACTGGCCTTCAGCTTATTATGTAGCTGTAGATGACCCTGAGCTTCTGATCCTCCTGCCCCTACTTCTATAGTTAATATATTAAAGATATTAACTACTGCATTTGGTTTATGCTGTCCTAGGGATTGACCCTAGGGCTATGAGTACACTAACAGAGTCCTTCGTGAATGCAGATACTTCTCCACCCTCCAAAATCTGTATTTTGACTTGGAAAGGTTTTATGAATTAGGGTATTAAATATAATAGTTATCAAATAACATATATTCGGACATATAGTTAATATCGAATGGAGTAGCATCTAGAGATAAATTTTCTCACTTTCAATTTAAGTTTCAAACTTAATCATCATTTAAGTTACACATATAAATCATTAAAGTCACTCTGTTTATGATGTCATGCATTTGTGACTCTTAGAAACTTCAGGTAATTAAGTTTTAGCATATAGTGGGTTCTCCCCACTATATGCTATTTTAAATTATTTGAACCTTCTCAAGTTGGCCATTATGTGATGCCAATAGAAGTTTTTTAATTAGATATTTTCTTTATTTACATTTCAAATGTTATCCTCCTTCCTACGAAAACTCCGTATTCTATCCCCCCTCACCTGCTCACCAACCTACCCACTCCTGCTTCCCTGTCCTGGTATTCCCCTACATTGGGGCATTGAGCCTTCACAGGACCAAGGGCCTCTCTTCCCATTCATATCCAAAAAGGCCATGCTCTGCTACATATGGAACTGGAGCCATGAGTCCCACCATATGTACTCTTTGGTTGGTGGTTTACTCCCTAGGAGCTCTGAGGTTACTGGTTGGTTCATATTGTTGTTCCTCCTTAGGGGTTGCAAACCCTCCGGCTCCTTTAGTCCTTTCTCTAGCTCCTCCTTTGGGGACCCTGTGCTCATTCCAATGGTTGACTGACAGCTTCAATCTCTGTATTTGTCAGGCACTGGTAGAGCCTCTCAGCAGACAGCTTTATCAGGTTCCTCTCAGGAAGCACTTGTTGACATCTACAATAGTATCTGCATTTGGTAGATGTATATAGGATGGATCCCCAGGTGGGGCAGTGTCTGGATGGTGTTTCCTTCAGTCTCTGCTCCGTACTTGTCTCTGAATCTCTACCCATGTGTATTTTGTTCCCCCTTCTAAGAAGCAGAGAAGTATCCACACTTTGATCTTCCTTCTCCTTGAGCTTCATGTGATCTGTGAATTGTATCTTGGGTATTCTGTGCTTCTGGGCTAATATCCACTTAGCAGTGAGTATATACCATGTGTGTTCTTTTGTGACTGGTTTACCTCACTCAGGACAATATTTTCTAGTACCATCCATTTGCCTAAGAATTTCATGAATTCATCATTTTTAAAAGCTGAGTAGTATTCCATTGTGTAAATGTACCACATTTTCTGTATCCATTCCTCTGTTGAGGGACATCTGGGTTCATTCCAGCTTCTGGATATTATAAATAAGGCTGTTAGAAACATAGTGGAGCATGTGTCCTTATTCCATATTGAAGCATCTTCTAGGTATATGCACAGGAGTGGTATAGCTGAGTCCTCAGGTAGTACTACACCCAATTTTCTGAGGAACCACCAAACTGATTTCCAGAGTAGTTGTAACTGCTTGCAATCCCACCAGCAATGGAGGAGTGTTCCTCTCTCTACACATCCTCACCAACATCTGCTGTTGCCTGTGTTTTGATCTTAGCCATTCTGACTGGTATGAGGTGGAATCTCAGGGTTGTTTTGATTTGCATTTCCCTGATGACTAAGGTTGTTGAACAATTTTTAGGGGCTTCTCGGCCATTCAGTTTTCCTCACTTGAGAATTCTTTGTTTAGCTCTCTACCCCATTTTTAATAGGGTTATTTGGTTCTCTGGAGTCTACCTTCTTGAGTTCTTTGTATATATTGGATTTTAGCTGTCTATCAGATGTAGGGTTGGTAAATATCTTTTACCAATCTGTTGGTTGCTGTTTTGTGCTATTGACAGTGTCCCTTGCCTTACAGAAGATTTATTATGAGGTCCCATTTGTCAATTCTTCATCATATAACATAAGCTATTGGTGTTCTGTTCAGGAAATTTTACCCTGTGCCCATGTACTTGAGGCTCTTCCCCATTTTCTTTTCTATTATTGCTTTAGTTCTGCAATAATTGTGTGTTCCCCTATATCCTTTGCTGGGAAGGGTATGAGGATGGGAATAATATTCTAGGCCATTCCATCTTGCCAAAAGCAATCTACAGATTCGAACCAGTGTATCTGGTTTGATGTGGAGGTCCTTGATCCACTTGGACTTGAGCTTTTGTACAAGGGGATAAAAACGGATCAATTTACATTCTTCTATATGCTAAGTGCCAGTTGAACCAGCACCATTTGTTGAAAATGCTGTCTTTTCTCCACTGTATGGTTTCCGCTCCTTTGTTAAAGATCAAGTGACCATAGGTGTGTGGGTTCATTTCTGGGGCTTCAATTCTACTGATCTATCTGCCTGTCACCATACCAATACCGTGCAATTTTTATCATAACTGCTCTGTAGTACAACTTAAGGCCAGGGATAGTGACTTCACCAGAAATTCTTTTATTGTTGAGAATAGTTTTTACTATCCTGAATTTTTTGTTATTCCAGATGAATTTGCAAATTGCCAAAACTATTCTCAACAATAAAGGAACCTCTGGTAGAATCACAATCCCAGACCTTAAGCTGTACTA
>NW_022196903.1:96939976-97003506 GCF_008632895.1 Mastomys coucha
CTTTCTAACTCTATAAAGAATTGAGTTGGAATTTTGATGGGGATTGCATTGAATCTGTAGATTGCTTTTGGCAAGATGGAATGGCCTAGAATCCTATTCCCATCCTCATAGCCTTACTAGCAAAAGATATAGGGGAACACGCAAATAGAACTAAAGCAAAAAAAATTTGTTTTGAAAGTTTCCACTCGGATTTTCTTTTTCCTTTTTTTTTTTTTTAGATTTATTTATTATTATATCTAAGTACACTGTAGCTGTCTTCAGACACACAAGGGCGTCAGATCTCATTATGGATGGTTGTGAGCCACCATGTGGTTGCTGGGGTTTGAACTTAGGACCTTCGGGAGAGCAGTCAGTGCTCTTAATTGCTGAGCCATCTCTCCAGCCCTAAAGCAAATTGTTAAAGGCCTAAAGTGTGCTTATTTTGACAAAAGAGGGTGTGGGTAGGTGCTGATAAATGTATTTCTGCCAGGTCTTTTGAATAAAACTGTCCAGAATTCTGAAATCAAGGAATTTGGGAAACTTGCCTAGTGAGAACTGCTGGTCCAGCAGCAAAGATTCAGCTCTCCTATATCATTGCCACTCAATACATTTCCTTCCAGACCCCTGGCAGAATTTTCCAGGCTTCCCTTACAGGGCAATGTAAAGTTTTCCTCAATAGTTTCTCAAGCAGGTAGTACATATTTCCCCCATTCCTTTCTTAGAAGCAAACTGCTGCCACTGAAGATGAGATGTCCTAGCTTCCTTAGCTATTTAACATGACATTTTGTGCCAACTTTAGGTCAATGATCCAAAGTCATCTTGAAAAGACTCTCTCTTTTACATTTGACTTTGCTCGCCATTAAAAGCTATAGCAGTGGTGGGACTATGATCTAGGTTTTATCACAGAGGCCAATGCAGAAATTTATGAAATGATAGAGCAATGAAATTCAGTAGGCAACCTTCCAGATTTGGGAAGCTTTGTACTGGAGAGGTACAGGAGTGATTTAATGGACAGAGGCTTTAGAGCACACAGATGCCTAGTTCATAGCTCATGTGGCTCTTAGGATCTTTACGGTTCTTTGTTCTTCATATCATTTTCCTTCTGGATCTTCCCCTTGCATTCATCTCCAACCACACGAAAGTTTATTTTCCCTCCTATTTCTCTATCTTTACCCACTTCTCCTCCATATAAGTATCTACCATTCAACAATGTTGTCTGTGAGCTGTTTTTTTTCCTTTCTTTTTATCTTTCTTCTTTTATTTCATATAGTCCTACTGTCCTCCAACTTATTATGTATTATAGATGACCCTGAGCTTCTGATCTTCCTGCCTCTGCTTCATTTTCTATCTCTCTTCTTTCTTTTATTGTTTGTTGAAAGACAGAAGCTCACTTAGTTTGTAGTCCAGGCTGATCTTAGACTCATGGTAATGTTACTGCCTTACCCTCCTGATTTCTCATATTACAAACATGAGAAATAGTCATTGCATAATATTTACTCATTCTATCACTCTGAGTCTCTAGAAAAAAAACGGACTAATACAAACAGATACACAGTACCCAGACACAAGTAGATGGGAGCACAGAGGACTTCTCTATGAAGTTTATATGTGATTCTACCTTAATTAGAAGAAAAATTCACTTTCAGGTCAAAGAAAACAGTACATGATACCAATGTTATTTAATTATGATGGTTCATATCAGTAACGCGGAAGGGTGGGTTGATACAAGTAATAAACAGACTTCGAGATGATTGTTTTGGTGGATTCCAGACTGAATAAAATTAATCCAAATTGTTGCTAATAAATGCTGAATCACATGTAATGGGCTGGAGAGATGGCTTGGTAGTGAACAGCATTTGTTGCTGTTACACGGGACTCAGGTTCAGTTACAGTTCCCAGCATCTCATGGCAGCTCATGACCCCTCATGATTTCACATACCAATTGATTTAATAGCTTATTTTGGCCTCCACAAACATTAGACATGCAAATAGTACAGATATGTTCACGAGTGTAAAACATTAATTTTTGTAAAACAAAAATTTTTAAATCTCATATAATAGAAACATCTCTCTATATAATTTATAATTCTGTGTTCCGAGATAGACAGACTCACAAAGGCACAGCGAGAGGCAGAGACAGAGAGAGAAGAGAGAAAGAGAGACAGAAAGACAGAGAGATACAGAGAGAGACAGAATTTAGAGAAAGCAGTCCATAAAGGCAAAAGGACCTGGGACTCATCAAAGTCATAATGTGTCCTTACATAAAGACAAATCATTGTAGCCACTGATATGTCACCCCATGCTCCAGTAAACAACCCCTACCTATGCTCTTCCAAGCAACTCTAATTAAACTCACTGGGCACATATGTGCAAAATAGGCATGGCAGGAGGAGTGGAAATTGTTGAGAAGAGTTTCCCTGGGAGAGAGAGAAAAGATAAGACTGTAATAGGCAGTGAAAGTCATGAAAGTCATGAAATTCTCTCTGTATACACATGCATGAAATTGCCAATAAACAAAGTTTAAAAATAGCACTCTGGTTAGTTTTATTTTTTAAAAGATTTATTTTTATGGGTGTTTAACCTACATGTGTGTCTATGTAGTACATGGCTGCAGTGTCTAGGGAGGCAGAAGTAGTTGTTGTGTCCTCTGAAACTGGAGTTACAGATGATTGTCAGTTGTCATGTGGATGATGCTGGGAACTGAAATTAGGTTCTCTGGAAGAGTAGCCTGTGCTCTTAACTTATGAACCGTCTCTCCAGCCACCATGTTTTAGTTTAATGTGATAAATGTCTTCTTTAATCAATGACATGTCTTACATTTTGAGTATTTGAGTTCTAAATATATTCAGATTATATTAGGTTTATTATTATTTGTTCTTTCCAATCATTTAGTTTATTTATTCATGTCCAGTATTGAGTCAAGGGCCTACTACAGGCTATGTTTGTGCCCTAACACTGAGCTACATTCCCTGCAGAAGCTGTATTTCTGGAGGTATCTAAATGTTCCAAAATAATGAAGTGGAAAGGTTCTCTATGAGTTGTAAGAAAGCAGAGATTTAGAATCATGATAAAATCCTTAATTCTAAACCTCGGACATCCTTTATGTGGTTTGATCACATAAAATACTTATATGTGGACTCTTTATAAAAGAAACTGCCTTGTTGTTGGACTCTTGGGGAAATGAGGAAGGACTACTTTTGTTCCTCAATAGAAGGTTTGGATTTCTTTTTAGGAGATGAAAGGACTGAGGAAGGGAAAGAAGGAATGGAAGGAAGAGCTGTGTGGAATGGGGCTAGAAAGGATGTGATGTTGGGTTGTAAAGTGCATAAATGAATACATTAATAAAAATTCATGTCAAAATCTATGTGTTTATCAATAGTATAAGTCAATCCATCTTTAGTCCAGGATTTGAAAGAGTGATAACTCCTGAGGTCGTGAGGTTTCCAATATGGCAAACATCTGATTTTGATAAATGCTATGCAAGGCTGCAAGCTGAATGTCATTTAACTTTAGCATCCATCTCACACTTCACTTCCATCAGACCTAGTAATCTAATGGAGTACCACTGTACATGGGAGGAAATGGACAAAATGAGGAATCTATCTACATGAAATGAACATCACTACAGGGGAAACCCCCAACAGATATTTGGAACTGAATGGACTTCCGAATCAACTTCTTCAGATAAAGGAAGACAGCTCCCCGTCATTACTAAGATAAAAAAAGAGTGATGTTTTTTCCAGCTTCTGTAACATGATTGCATAATTCACCACTCAATTTAACTTAGAATGAAACCTTCTGTTCTGGGGCTGGGTGGAGTGAGAACTTATTAGATGCGAGGCTACATTTTCTGAAAAGAATGATAGTCCCAAGCTTAATCGACCTTCTGAAAATATAATGTACATTCATAGAATCTCCTACAAAAAAAAAAATTCCGATGATTTTATCTTGGTGGGCCATGTAGCACTTTCAATTTTACAGGACAGAATCCATTCACTATGTGTCTCAAGGGCCATTAAATTCCCCAGGACCTGAGATAATGAAGATAAACAGTTTAACCTCTGCTAGACTTGGGACCCTGGTTACCATATTGTCTCATTAGGAAGATGTACTCTTGGGAAAAAGCATGATTAAGCATGAGAGCCCCAATCCACTGTGCTGCTTTTATACTCTAGTCCTTCTTGCCATTGTATTCTGTCCATGTTTTTTGCTCTTGTGAAAGACTTTTTATTCCCAAACACAAAGCCTGGGCTTTGAAGTCAAAGTCATATATATATATATATATATATATATATATATATATATATTAAGAAAATATATATATATTAAGAAATATATATATATATTAAGAAAATAGGCTGAAATGCATTTTGTAAGTAAGAATGAAATATTTAGGAATGAGTGTTGCATATTCTCAAACCATGAAAATATTTCTAAAAAGATGATTCACAATTATTTGGAGTCACAGTTTTAAAACCATGTGACACTTGTGTGATTGTCATACTCCATGAGTAAAATAAAAGCAATCTTACAATTCCATGCTGCCCCCTATTTTCTGATATTTATTTCCTTATGTGAATAAGATAAAATGATTGCAGTGACAGTGACTTTGCTTCCTCCTTCTGAATGGACTTCAGAAGTAAGTCAGCTTCCCATCTCCATCTTTTGACCAGAGAAATGGTGTTGTAAAGCCCAGCTGCGAATGAGTGCTTGTTACGGAAACATGAGTTTGTGTACTACATTGGATGCAGACCTTTTCGGGGGACTCAAGAGTCAAATCTAAGTCTGAAATATTTGACTTCAGAAGGGAGAGGCATCCATAAGTATCACCCCACCCTGGCACAACAAGTTTCTGCAGGACTAGGTCCATCCTATGCCATTGAGGCCAGACAAAGGACTTGATCACAGCAGGACAACGATTCAGGAACAGCCCTCACTCCAGCTGTTGGGGAACCTGCATGAAGACCACGCTGCACATCTATTCATATGTGCAGGGACCCTAGGTCCACCCTATGCTTTCTCTTTGATTGGTGCTCTAGTCTCTGAGGGCCCCCAAGGGTCCAGATTAGTTAACTTTGTTGGTCTTCCTGTTAGTACCTATCTTCAGGTCACTCAAATCCCTCCATCCCAACCCTTTCACACGTCTCTCCAAGCTCCAGCTAATGTTTGGTTGTGGGTTTCTGCATATGTTTCTTTGGGCGGCTGGGTAGAGCCTCTCAGAAGACAGTTATCTAGGACCCTATCTGCAGCATAATAACAGTATTAATAGTTTTACATGATTTTTGTGTGTGTGTGTGTGTCCTGTGTATTTGTGTACTGGTGCATGTTCAAAAGTGTGTGTGTGTGTGTGTGTGTGTGTGTGTGTATGTGTACATGCCCACAGATGTGTTGCAAGGATGGGAGATGGGGAGTGGGGTGCATTTATGTGGATGTGTAAGGCCAGAAACAATCCCAGCTGTCAGTCCTCTCAGGTCAGGTGCTTGCGTCTTTCCTTTTCTGAGACGGAGTCCTGTCATTGATCTGTTACTCCATGAGAATGCTAATGTAACTGGCCCTTAATCCCAGGAATCCACTCATTTCAGTCTCCCCAGCATAGGCATGACAAGCAGGTATATATCTGGCAATTTTAATCAGGTTCTGGATGTCATTCTCCACTCTCTATGCTTACAAGGCAATCATTCTATCAGCTAAGCCAGCTCCCTGGTCCCCTGAAATGATTGCTATTTGTGGATATTAAAGAGTAAATTAGAATCAATGCATGTTGTTGCTAATATTGCTAACTCATGTTCTGTCAATATCCTCAGACACTGGCAGTATTTTCCTGTACCTCCCTCCTCTAGGTGCCTTTAATCAGTAAGGAGTAATCACTCCTCATACATTTGTTACTAAGCTTCATTCCTACCTGTCTAACAGGAAAGTCCAGCATTTAGGCAGCTTTCATTATCATAAAGATAACTCTTTTTTTTTTTTTCAATTTGATCAAAAGAAGAACAGGACAGCTGTTATCAGCAAGAAAGGAATTCTTGCTGAGCCTGATAAAGCAGGCTTATAGTGCCTGCCTCTCAGAAGCTGCGGCCATGGGATCACAGGTGCAAGTTTTGCCTAGGATGCAGGTAGGTAACAAGAAACAGAAATAGATCAGTGAAGGAGTGCTTCCTGGACATGAACAAGGCCCTGGACTCAATCCCCAGTACCGCCAAAAAGAAGAAAGAAAGAGAAGGTGATGAAAAGAGGGAGAAAGGGAGAGAGTGGAGGGAGAGGAGAGGAGAGGAGGAAGCTCAGGGATGTACATATTAATCTTTAAAAGATTTTACTTGATACAGTGAATTAGAACCAAAGACATCCTCCTATAAATGTCACGAGAAAGTCCAAAAATGCAACTTCATGGGAAAAAAATTAGCAACAAGTAGAGAGCATGTTTAGTTGCTTGTATTCTTAATTGAGCTATATTAACTTGGCGACATGTAGGAAATCCAGTTCTGACATTTAACCCATCCTCTCTGTAGTATTTTCCTTTGTTTGGAGACAGCCCTAGCAGAGAAATTTGAGGAGCTAACCAAGTAACTTTATGAGAGAAACAGCAGAATTTCAATGCATGGCCTGGGACTAGACATAGTAGGGATATAGTGCAGCCATTGTTGGTATCCAAAATTTCAGAGCCAGGATTGCCAAGACCTTTAATGGAAAAGGCAATGCATGGTAGAGCATGCTGGTAATCCCAACACTGGAGGAGTAGAAGCTAAGGCATGGACCTTTCACCACCAGCCTCATCAGCAAAGTTAGTCCACAGCTAACCTGAGTCACATGAGATCTTGTCTCAAAATGCAAAACAACAAAAAATGGCTTTAATGTAAAATTTATTCTATTTTCTCAAAAGAATGTTTTATTTGTCAAAAAAAATAACTGCTAGACTTGTTGACATAAGTCTAAAATTCCAGCTTTTGGGGGGGAATATGTATAGTGGACACAGGTATCTAAAACTGGATAATTCTGAATTTGTTCAAGACCACCCTGGGTTATAGAGCGAACTCCAGAACACGCTGAGTTATTTGATGAGGTCATGTCTCAAAATCTGAAAAAGAAGGCAAGGGAGGGTCTGTACAGTAGGTCGGTGATACAGTGCTTCTCTGGCATGCTCAAGGTTCCTTCAACTTTCATCACACATTGCCAGACACACGCATATGCATGCACAGACACACACACAGACACACACCACATCCCCACTCCTATATTACATCACACCACATGATACCACACAGAAAGAAGAGTCACAAACCAATGTATGGTGTCAGTGAAATGGTCCAGCAGGTAAAGGTGCCTGTTGCCAAGCCTGGTGACATGAGTTTGATAACAGAATCCACATTTCAGGAGTTAATTTCTGAGCTTCACATGTACACCATGGTACATACACACTGGCACACACACACACACACACACACACACACACAAACACAAATAAATAACCAAAAGATAAAAGTTTTAATAATAAAACAAACTCTGCTCTACATCATTGATTTGCAAGCAGCTGTTGAGAATATCTTATAATGCAAAGGGCAGTGGCCACTTGACTATATGAACATTTTCCCCTGTATAACATCACCATGTGATGCAAATATACAGGTTCCTTAGCATCCCAAAGTTTCATGATGCTTACAGACACCAACAGCTGAGGACACTCAAGCCCTCCATATAAAATACAATTGATAATACTTGCATATAACTCCCTACATTCCCACACATATTTAATGGGTCTTTATATTACTTATCATGCCTAATATAGTATAAGTACTACATGAAATTTTTATCATACTGTATATGTAAGCAATGATGATAAGAAAAGCTCTGCATATGCTTTATACAACCACATTCTTTCTCAAATAATTTTATATGTAGCTGATTGAAACTGTATATCTATGAAAAGTTGACTTTATAAGCGCTTTCTTCTAAATAAACCCAATTGTTGCTGTACTTTCGACGAGGCTTGCCTTATAGTATGCAAGTGATGGCTGTCAGACCTTGACACGCCATGTAAATTGAGGAAGCCAGAATAGCTGCTGCTAAAAACACACATCATTTATTCCATCTGCAAATGTTCTGCCGTGATGGTAATCAATCAAGATAAATCACACAGCTACCCAGCTAATTAATCCATAAAGAAAACGGGTAATTAGAGAGTTGCAGCCATTGAGACTGAAATCAGATGTCCATAGCATCTGCATTCTGGGATCCAAAGCCTAACTGATATTCAACAAGAAATTTTAAAATGCAGCCATATGAACATTACCCTGTAGTGTAGACATGGGCAGCATCCTCTACGGTACTCAAGGTCATTTTAGTAGTTATGAATGCATTTTTGTTAGAACATTTATAAGCTGTGTAGGCCCTGTGGAGGAAATTTTGAATACCTTTTTTGTTGTTTAGAGGAGAAAGAAAAAAGTAATAAAACTCTAAATTTGAACTTCCAACTCTTTTATTGAAGAATGTTTTTCTATGGGTGATGATCTTATATTTCTCAATGTCAACCTATTACGTGGTAATGTTCATCACTCTGTCATCACTTTTACTATTTGGATGCAGGATTCACTCACTCCTTATTTCAGCCCCAGACACTGTACTCATGACTCCTCTTCTGGAGATGCTCAGTAGTTGCTGGTAGCCTCAGGTGTTCCAGCCTTTACAAGGAGCTATTGCTCTGGCTTTCTTCAATATACATGGAATCCCAAGGCCTGGTAGTAATTGCTTGCAACTTATAAAATTACTATTTTCTTCAAAGGCCAAGATTTACTACAGACTTGAGATTGAGTTCGAAATGTGCTACCCAGTATTCATGGTCCTTCATGCTCTCACCCCAAATTATCATTGTATCATTATCTCTGGGATATAACCTATGTATTTGCAGTTTTGAGGGCTTGGAATAATGGTTGCTTGGGGAGTGATTATTTTTCAATAAATAGTTAATTACATAGATGATAGAAAGATAGATACATAGAAAAATAGATCATAGAGTTAATAGGTGATATATAAATAGATGAAGATGATAGATAGAAAGATAGATAGATAGATAGATAGATGGATAGATAGATAGATAGATAGATAGATAGATAGATAATAGATATCTAAGTGGAAGGGAATAAATACATTGATGTCTTTCCCTCCACATATGATTATGGAATTGGAATTTTCTGTGTGAGAAACATGACTTTATAACAAAATAGGAAGGAATGTTTAATTGGTTCATTCCAAGTAGTGGCCACTGGAATAGAAATAAGGCATACTTTCAAAGGAACCAGGTATATTCAAGCAGATGTGTGCAGTAGCTCAGTAAGGTGGAGGGTACTGTTGTGAAATTAGACACATATCTTAGAAAAAAGGCCACAGGCAAGCACAGGAGTGGAGTGATTTCACAGTGTGGTTCTGAAGTGTGGTTCCATGTCTTCTGTTTTTCTCCTTCTCAGGGTGTTCAGACTGGGCTGCACACTGGACTGGAAGGATGAAGCAGAGTCCAGAACAGTAAGAATCCGGTAGGACTGGAAGCGCTTGGTGGGGCCTCTCCAGTGATCTTAGTGTTACAGCTTCTTAGATGATCTTCAATGAAATAGCTCTCTGAGACTTAGCTTGTGCATATTTCTTTATTCGGAGTGGGCTTATACGAATGCACTTTATTCCTGATGATTCAAAGGTTATATAGTTTGGGGAGTGGGGTGATAATATCTAGGGTGGGCAAAGTTCATTGGCAGAAGGCTAAGGCTAATGAGATGTCTCATTAGCATGGGGAAGCATTCCAGGAATCTCAGGAGAAGGACTACTTGTTATTCCTCAGGTAGTCTAAGTGGCCTCTGGGATCCTCAGGAGAAGGGGAAGCTCTGCTGCCAAAAGGAGTTCACGTTTTTTTGTACGGAGCTATCTAGTAATGTTAGACTTGGACCTTGGCAGCAGGACTTCCCGACAGATTGGAGCCACCTTGGAGGGATCAGAAAGACATAGTGTCAAATGGTGATCAAACTTTTGTAGACAAAATGAGGAATAGATTTGGTGCCTCGTCCCCAGTCTCGAGTTTCATTCTGCCAAGCAAGTACTGTATCGCTCAGTGTAATCTCCTAGCCTTTTTTTTAAAATATACTTTCAGGTAGGCCAGCTGAAGTAGCCAGAGATGATGACCATGGGCCTTGGTCTTTTCCTCCCAAATACAGAGATTATGAGAATTATGCAAAAGTTTATATGTAAAGTGTTACACAGAATATTTTCTGATATTATGTGAATTACGTGGAATTTTATATACAGAATGTTATGTAGAACGTTGTGTGATACTATGTGAATTATGCATTATTTTACATGTAGAATGGTATATGAGATTATGGAAGTGCTCGTAATTTTATGACAGTGTCTTTCTAAGTTAGGCATACATGCTTAGGATTTACACATTTCAAAGCCTAAGCTTCGTGAAGAGCTGAGATTACAAGCATGCACCAACAGATATGGCTCTGTTCACTCATAAATACATACTGAATTAATTAGAAATATTAATTTATGCAAATCTAAGTCATTTGTATCTGAAATATTCCTTGGCTCATGTGGACAATAGAGAATTACTTAATGCCATATTACAGGACACTTAGAACATTTTATCAATGAAGAAAATTTCAATATCAATGATTTTTTTTATTTTTTCCCCAAAAACGTTTGCTTTTAATCTGCGATGAGACAGTTATTCCTAATAGGTACCACGAGAGGGCAGTAAGAAACTATGCTTTCTAACTGGACACTGGCACTATGAAGGCCTTTTGCTTCATAAACACAAAAGCATAATCACTAAATATCCCACAATAGGAAGCTTTGGGGATTTCTCCATTTTAAATTACTATCACTAATGTTTAAAACAGCATCATTCCTCAGGATTGTCAGCCTACATGGTCTGCTAACTGACATCATTTAAGCAGAGACCACTAGTCCTCAGCCACAATCTTAATCCTCTGTATGTATGAGCATGCTTAAAATACAGCAGACTCATCTATAAATGATGATCCTCCCACACACACACATACTGTCAAAATTATGATGTGTGGTGATGAATTAAGTAGAATTTTAAATGGAGAAATCCTGTTTTAAATACACATTCTTCTCTTTGCCTGTGAAATGAAATACTGGAGGGGAGTCTAAGGTAGTTGTCCTGTGGTTGCGGCTTACAAACCTCTCAGGCCCCTACTGGTAACTGTTCTCTGTGACCTTGATCGAGTAGCTCAGCTCAGCTGGGAACTGAATTGTGTATTTAACAGATTAAACACCGCTGCCTGACATTTTACAGAGAGACACACCTACTATAACTTGTTATGGTATTAAAAACGGGTTCCTTTTGAATTAAAATAGCCATCTCCCCTCTTCAAGGGAAGGTCTCCAGGGCTTGGAGCTATGCTTATGTTGCTCCTTGTATCGGTTTTCCTTTTCTTTGTTTATTTTCCTTCATTGTAACTGAAAATCCCAAAGATCATAATACAGATGATTTTATTTCTCACGAGTCTTTGGATGTTTATTTCTGAGACTGTGTCTATGCATATATTTCTGTGAACACTAATTCATGAGCTCATATTTGTATACATATGTGTGTGGTGATGTGTATGGGAATGCTGGGGCAATTTGTGTCTCTTTTTGTGTTAATATTAACACACATCCTTATCTAAATGTCATGTATGTTATAAATGAGGTAGATCCATGAAGAAAAGTAAATGCAAGGGTGATTGTATGAAATGTGTGCACAAACACAGGTACATATATAGCTATGCTTTGTGTGTGATCAACTGTGTGTGTAAGATGTATGTTGTGGTGTGTTCATGTGTGATACATGTGTCAGTTTTTGTGTGTGAGGTAGTGTGTGTTCCTAATGTATATGTTTGTGTGTGTGTGTGTGTGTGTGTGTGTGTGTGTGTGTAGTATGTTTGTGAGAGTTTGGAGGATGGGGCGATGTGAAATTGTATTTGTGTGTCTATACATCTGTATAAAGACACAGGATTGATGCTTTGTAGAGCCTTCTTGTAAACAAAAGTACCCTTGTTTAAACAGCTATAAACAGCTGTACCCTATTGGAGTTCAAAATAGAAAGTCTAAACCTCTAGTCTATGGGAGGCCTATTTTTGCCTTTCTCCTTCTCCTGTGGCACTTCTTCTCACTACGTCATTTGAAAGCTTGTTTTCAGTACCACCAACCTTACTTTCATCTCATTCTTCCTGTGTGGAAAGACTGGCACTCCAAATTAGAATCACCGAGTAAAGCCCAGATGACTGGGCCAGCAGGAGAACAATTACTTATTTCTTTCTTTCTCACAATAGTCTCACTTTCTCTGCTCTTTGACGGTCATGGATATTGGCTATTCTAATAAATGACTGGATTTCATTCACAAAGGAAGTTATAAAATATTGCTTGAAATGCTTTCCACACTAATATGACTGCTCCATTAGCGCCAGTAGCTTCATGTAAAGGAGCTATTTTCAGCTAATCTATTTAAAGTTCATTTTATGCATGTCTTCAATTTTAACTTAGCATTCTTTGGTGGAAAATGTCACAGCAGATTTGGTAAATGCCTGTTTTTTTCTTACAAAGACACAACTGGTCATTGCAAGGGTTTGACTTTAAATATCTCTCCTGGTTTTCTTAGAATTGGGAGGTAATTTTCTTCCCCTTCTCTCCTTCCCCTTCCTTTGCGCCCTCCTCTCATCCTTCCCTTTTTAAAGGTCCCCCAACTCCCTCCTTCTCAGACTCTTCCTAAATCCCCTGCTTCTCATGTTCTTTCTTGTCTTTTTCTTTCACCTTCTCTCCACCTTCTCCTTATTCTTTGCTCATTTTTTAAAGCCCATTTTTTAAAGCTCTAGTTTTTGAGGATTCTGTCAGGCACTGATGACTCATCCATTTCAATATTCAGATTTCCCCAAGTATTCACTCATGACCTTTTCTGAACATCTACAAAATCCTTGCCTGCTGTACAGCTAAGAGACAAGTTATTGACATCACCTTGTGGTTTATTCCTATGTTCTCTTTTGAGGAAGTAGATTGGCTGTTTGAACCATATCCTGCACATCAAGTTACACGGTAGACTTTCCATAGACTCCTAGTAATTGTCACTGATGTTTCATAAGGGAAAGTTCAAAAACTGCTACTTCACACACACACACACACACACACACACACACACACACACACACACCATATATTTATTGTTATGTAGCTTATTCATATAGAACAGAATGAACAGCATGAGAACAGAAGAACCTCCAAGTTTCCTGTTATCCAAAGCTGCCAACACTGTTTCAGAAGAGTATAGGAGAGGGGTGGTACCAGTCTAAAATCCCAGGCTTCAGCATAGGAAGTAGAGGAGGAGGAAGCTGGAACTCTAGGTCATCTTTGGCTGTATAGGCATTTCAAGGTAAGCTTCTAGGGTGTGAAGCCATGTATCAAAACAAAACAAAGAAACCAACAAAAAGAAAGCCAAGAGTAGTGGCCCACATCTTTGGTCTTTATAATGGGGAGACAGAGACAGAGGGATTTCTGAGTTTGAGGCTAGTGTGGTCTACATTGACAGTTTCAGGACAGCCAAGGTTATATATAAAAAAATAAATAAATAAAATAAGAATAAATAAAAAACCTCTGAATTGAAAGAAGAAAAACAAAAAGAGGGCAAAGAGGATCAATAAAGCTATCGACTTTAAACATATGAGCACACCTATAGTATCTTACACTCAGGATCCTGAGGCGTAAGGATTGCTACACATTCAAAGCCTACCTGTATTATATACTGAGTGACAAGTCAGATAGAACAAGACAGTAAGTCCGTATCATAATGCCTTTACTCTATTCAAACCCAAACCCCTCCATATGTATGCCAACTATACAAGAGATTCGATCAGTATTTGTTTTGCTAAGTAATGTTTAGCATTACTGCGATTGTGAAAAACCAAGCTCCTAAAAAGGATTGAAATTTAAAATTATTCATTATTTCTAAAAACATTAGATATTCACCTCATCTTTCAACTTACAGAGTTTTAAAGCTTTTGTAAAGAAATGCAAGCTAGCTGATTAAGGTTATCAACTGATGGTGTCAAAAAACAAGACTCAGAAGCTTGAACTCATCGATAGGATAAACCCATTATCAACTTCATCTTTGTTATTTATCTGTGGTTGTTCTCTCCAATTTTTCAATCGTAGTTCACCACTTGTCAGTGACTATTTCTTCCATTTTGGTATTAATTCATTTTTTTCTTTCTATTGATTTAGTTGTTTAATTAAAAACTCTTTGGGATCTCAAGGCCAAAGCCTTGTCCTTTGATGTTGGAGCCTCTGCTTCCTGAGTGCAGGAATCACTGCTGTTTAACACCTCATCCAGTCGACCTCATTTCTTCTCCTCCTTCCTTTTTCTCTTCAACTAATCTAACAGCCTTTTTGCTACAGTGATGGCTTAGAGACCACTCCCCCACCTTGCATTTTTCAAACTCAGCAAGTCAGCAGATGCTTGATCAGTTTCTGGTATGCAAAACAATGGTAGATTCTGAGGGCATACAAGGCTCTCGTCCTTTTTTCTACGTTAACTATGGTAATAAACCCTTAGATGTAACCAGGAAAACCAGATGATGTGTGGGCCTCTAATTAATTATCTCACCATAGGATTCAGCTGCTCAGTGCAGACTAATCAAATGAAAAGCAATTCTTTTAATAAAAGAAAAATCATCATTTTATGTCGCTGCTGTTGCTGCTTCTCTGTGTTTGTACAGATTAGCTCGGCAAATCAGAAATAATAATAAATTTGTGAATGCTGTATGTTTTCATGCTCGTCCACTCAAAGCTAATGCATCTATCATTCCTGAGTGCAGATGGAACCATGATCTTTTATTGCATGTAGTCCAATTTGGAAAGAGCCATGGAAATAAATTGAATACAATCTCTCACACCTGGAATCCCAGCACTGGGGAGATAAAAGCAGAAGGATTATTGAAAGTTTGAAGGTAGTCTGGGCTACATAGTAGGTTCTGGGTTAGCCTGAGTGGAAGATCCTGTCTTGAATTTAAATTTAAATACATAAATAAATAAATAAAAAGAGCCACACAGCCTTCTCAAATTTAAATTCATTCTTTTACTTCAGGAAGAGTGAAGCTAATGTTTTCCAGGTGTAACAATAAAATTATTTGATAGCAACACTTCTGGATTAGGATCTACACAGTTTGAATCACTAATAACGTGCAGGAACAGTGTGTAGAGGCACATGGCAGTTGACTGCATAGATGGCTGAGACCTTAACTGAGCTTTGTCATTCCTTTGTTGCAGTTGTTCTTCAGCTTAATCAATTCCAATTCATAAACACATACTGACCCAAAACCCTAAAGTGCTCCATACAGACACAATGAATGATACTGTGCATTTCAGGCCAGGATCTTCTGGGACAAATGATGCTGCGCTTGCTGCATTTACTGATGCAAGAACTCAAATGACTTGTTTATCACTCACTTACTCATTCCTGAAGAAATGGAAACAACAGCTTCTAAGTACTAGGTCTTGCTATGCAAAGCGGATTTCAGGTTCAACAAAAGGCATTTGTAACGTGATGATGAGCAAATGAAAAAAGAATGTGGGAATACTTCAAAGACAACCAAGTTTGGAGATTTGCATCCTGGAATAAATCTATCTCATTCCTAAAGTACAGGAAATATCTATGTATTGGCTATCCAACACCTAATTCCTAAAGATAGAATTGAATGGCCAAAGAACATTTTATCTTTAAAACACAAGATATCTATTTTATTAGGTAAAATAAGACAAATAGCACCAGACAACTGGGACATAGGGATTTGAAACACAACACAAATGCACTCAGACTAAGCCAGTAGCAGAAATGAATGTCTAGGATAGCTGCTTTTACTGGTGAGCTAATAAATTATTTAAATTAATTCATCAGTACCTGCTGGGTAGGAACCTGTGCTTTTAAAAAGTTTGCTCTCCTGGACAGGTTCAGACAATGCCACTGAACTTGTGAGCAGTGTCCAGCTAGTGGTTATGCCACCTATTGCCATGTGGTCATCAACTCTCGAGTGCCTTCTATGTGAATACAATTTTACTGTGAAATGTGAATTTTACTGCTCGTTTTTGCCAGACTCTATGCATTCCCTGAAATAATGTCAGGAATCCAATCCTGGAAAGCTACTATGACTTCCGCTTCATTATGTAGTTGGTGTCACCAGTTCTTCCTGGGGATGACATATAAAACCTCCCATCTGAGGAAAACGAGGTAGATTAATGTTGCATAAAACATATACGGTCTGGATTACAAAACCACAATAGCTCTCTCTCTCTCTCCAGTGCAGACACTTTCCACTTTCGGATGTTTGTAATTGCAAGAAAAATTTCCCTGAGGTGTAATATTTCCTCCTCTTACAAAAAAAGATGTATCTGCATGGTAGAAATAAACCTTGAAATAGGAAAATTTGGGTAAGTTTGGTTGGCTGGTTTAGGAAACAGTGGCATAATTATTTTGATTAACCCAGTTGGACTCATATTTTAATTACAGAAAAGAAGACTTTTCTCACCAGATTCTCAAAATAAACTGTCAGAGAAAACACTGGACTTGGGAAATTGCATGGAGATATTTTACAGCAAAGAATTCCTTTAAAACAATTTTTTTTGTTTGTTTGGAAAGGGCTGGCCTCTTGGCAGCATCACTGTCCACATGCCTGGGAGTTAACACCACAAACATAATCCAGTTTGCCCTTCGTTCACCTTCTTCTTACCATCTCTTCTTTTGAAATTTGTCTTTTATCCTTTCTGAATACAGATTCTATCCTAGCACTCTTCTACTGAATCTCCCCCCCCCCCCGCGGAAGTTGCATACCCTTGTGTCTTAACATAGTTCCTGTGAGAGGACTGGTCTAGAGGACCAACCTCTAAGGGGCGGAAAGGGTAAGTGCAGATAATAAACAGCTTCCTCCAAGGCATAACCACACATACTGACAAGCAAGGTTACTCTCCCCAGTCTCCAGGATAACGGGATGCTGTAGAGGACAATGGCTGTAATAGGGACTTTATCCGTGCTACCATCTCTGGGGAGGGACTAACAAGCATGTAAAGTGTTTCCTACAGGCAAGAAACCGTAGGGGGTGATGAGGCTGCAAGTCTTCAGAAATCCACAAATTGGATTAACAGTGATTGAGAAGCTGGCTTTTTATATGGAACAACACCCCTTAGGGCATGGAGTTCTGAAGCCACTGGAAGCAGAAATGGAGAAAGTGTCACACATCACCCCTTTCATCAGCATTATTATTACTATTACTAATATTATTATTACTATTATAATTACTATTACTAATACTAATGCTATCTTCATGATTTTACTTGCACATTCATGTTTTATGCTGTGCTATTCAAAATAACCAAGGCATGGAAGCTCCTCAGATCTCCATTAGCATGTGAATGGATAAAGAAAGTATGTCCCAGGAACACAATGAATCTCACTTTGAGCCAAAAAGAAGGGTGCAATCATGATACCTGTAGGTGCCTGAAATGGAGAGATTAGCAAGGTAAGAAATCTCAACCAGAGACCCAGACAGAGGTTTCACCATAGCAACATGCAAAAAGCAGAGCATTGAGCCAGGAGCAGAGAAGGCCCTGAGTACTATATAGGTTAGAATCTATCTTATCTTCAACTTGGACTAGTTCTTTGACTGCAAACTAGTTATGTAAACTTTTTACTTCTTGGCTTCTTCATCTATATAATGTGAGAAATAATGGTAGCTATATCAGAGTGAAAATATTCAAAAAGCTTAGAACAATGCCTGTCACATACTAACTGCTATAGTATTATTTGGATTATCAGTAAATGTTTATTTGGAGTAAAATGTATGACAAAGATTGTGGAAATTAAAGATACTTGTGGGGGGAGGAGGGCAGATTCAGATTTGCTGTCCCTGAAAGTCCCAGTTGTGTCCTGGTCCTTATTGTACCAAGGATAAAAATGCTCAAAGCGAAAGGACACAATGGCAGGACTGGTCTCATAGAATGGTAGCTACTCTCCAGGAAGCTAAAGGAGGAGGAACCCAAATGCAAATTTAGCCTGGGTCACATAGTGCAATGCTGTTTCAAAATTAGCTGGAAAAGCACTACGTGGTAGAGAGCTTTCCTAGCCTATGTATGGTCCTAAGTTGGACTTCCCACACCCAGTACCAAAATAAAGTGATATATAGACAGACACAGGCTTGGGGCTGGGAGGCTGGGAGAGAGAGAGAGAGAGAGAGAGAGAGAGATCAACAAAAATGTGATCCCTTGCAAAAAAAAGTATGATTTTTCTGTTTTAATTAATATACAGTTTGCCTTGATTAGATTTCTTTCTTTTTATTCATGGGGCAATCATTCTAAGAAAGATGATTCAAAGTAGTGGTTCAGTCTTTTACAGGTACCACAGAGGCAGGATAGACCAGCATGACTCCATTTGCCCTATTATCTAGCTGGCTGTGACTCAAAACTTTTCGTGGATTTTTCAGGCCATTTACAAAATGAACATCGCAAATATTACCTGCATAGACACAGTACATCCTTTTCTGAATGTGATTTCAAACAAGAATGTTAACATAGGTAAGGAAGCTTGCTCAGAGGCAAAATGTATTCAACCTTTCAGTTTCATGTTAGTATCATTCTGTCATCTGTAAGCTTGTAGTTTTCTGAGGAAAAAAAAAGTCATAAGAAAGATAATATGCCATGTTTTCAGTCAACACATGTCTAGACCTTCCTAAGAGTAATAACTCCCTTGACCTTTTCAGATCTATTTTATCTTGTCTTCTCTCCCTTCTTATGTGTAGATCTATAGAAAGTTTCTCAGAAGACCTTTAGAAGGCCATTTGTTCTCATTTACATGGTGTGGGTGTGCACATCATGGTGCGGTTATGAGAGCCAGAGAAGGCTGTTCACAATCTCACTTAACCACTGTCCATCTTATTCTACTGAGACAGGGTTCTCACTGAACCTGGAGCTAGACTGGTAGCCAGCAATCCCCCAAAACAGACTCCCCACAGTGCTAGGGTTACAGGCACATGCAGAAGTTGAACCTGTCTTTCTTTCCCAACCCCCCACTCCCTGATTTTATTTTTTTTAAATTGGATAACAGGGAATTGAACTCAGATTCTCATGCTCATACAAAAAGCACTCATCCACTAATTTATCTCTCCTGCCCTAATTTTAAAACATACATACATTACATATGAATACACTGTAGCTGTTTTCAGATACATCCGTAGAGGGCATCGGATCCCATTACAGATGTCTGTGAGCCACCATGTGGTTGCTGGGAATTTAACTCAGGACCTCTGGAAGAGCAGTCAATGCTCTTAACCACTGAGCCATCTCTCCTGCAGGGCAGTGGTGGCGCATGCCTTTAATCCCAGCATTTGGGAGGCAGAGGCAGCTGGGTTTCTGAGTTCGAGGCCAGCCTGGTCTACAGAGTGAGTTCCAAGATAGCCAGGGCTACACAGAGAAACCCTGTCTGGAAAAACAAAACAAAACAAACAAAAACATACATACAGATTACATTCTTGGAATGATGGACCTCATAATGGTACTTTTAACACACATGTCAATCGTTCTCCCTTTTTTCTCCTAATCATGTCTGATAGGTATTTTTGTTTGTTTGGGGGATTTTGTTGTTGTTGTTTTTCTTTCTGGTTTTGTTTGTTTGTTTGTTTTTATTTAACCTAACTGTCCTTCACAGTCAGCCACACTGAGATTCTTTTCTGAAGCAGTGGGTCAGTGACTAAGGAGAACTCTGCAGGAGGTACAGCCAGCCATGTGAAGATGCATGTTCAACTGCCACTGACTGCTTTATAAAGGAAATTAAATGACTAAAAGTGGCATGCCTGGCTTTGTCTTAGATATAAGTGAATGAAATTTTCCGCCATCTTTTATACTCTACCCTATAATGAGCACTATATATATCATATACTCAACAAGATAAATAGAGTATATACACATATACACATACACATATACATATATGTCTGGACCTTCCTAACCACGTTAGAGTAATAACTCCTTTGACCTTTCCAAATCTGTTTTATCTTATTAGCTCTCCCTTCTTATCTGTAAACCTGTAGACTGTTTCTCAGAAGGCCTTTATGTTATTTGCTCTCATTTACATGGTGTATCAATATCAATACTATCAATGCTATTGAGTATGCTACTTTGTTTATTATTACATATATGTGTGATGTATGTGTGGATGAGTACATACACAGATTTACACATGTGGCGTACATGTGGAGGTTCAGGAACACCTTTTGAAAGTTGGTTTAACTCTCCTTCAACCCTACTTTTCAATGACTTCTTGTTTGTGCAGCATCACAACTAATTCTTCAACTAATTCATCCATCTTACTTTGTTGTTGTTTATTTTGCTGTTATTGTTTTGGTCTTGTCCCTATGGCTTCCAGAGATCCATTTTAGATCCTCAGGGTTTTGGGATAAGCTGCCCCATCTTGCCAACCCTAAACAGTCCTTCAAATATGCCAGAATGAGGAAATAGTGGTACTCCCTAGAAATGCCAGCATGGGTGCTGAGACTGCCATGAATTTTATCCTAACTTTGGCTGCAAAGTGATTGCCATGCCAGCTCACAATACAGAACCACAAAACCAAACAAAGCCAGAAATAAGTACAAAGCTGACTCCTATAAGAACATGGGCCAGCTAGTTGACAAACACAGTGAGAACAACAAAGAGACCTTGTCTCCCACAAGGTAGACAGTAAAGACTGACACCTGGGGTTGCCTTCTAGTCTCTGCACATGCTGTGTGGCATATGTACACCACTGTTCACATACACAAATGTTAACATGCGTACATTTATCATATTCACAAAAGCACACTCACACATACAGACACATACACACACAAGAGAGTAAGAAAGAGAGAGAAAGAGAGAGTGTGTGTTTAAAGAAAGTAGTAAACACAATACGCTACCATTTTTATCTTGAGTAAATCTCAGGGGAAGAAACCCACCATTTGGTCCTTCTCCAAACAGAATATCCTATTGATAGCTAAACAATTACTGAAAAAGAGGAGAAAAGAATGAACAAAACAGATGGTATGGAATTATAATCTGTAGTGTCAGTTCTGTTTTACACATCTATGCTTCTTATTATCCCACTGCGATACAGGATAGCAGAGCTCTTGGACCACTTGGATTCCCAAACATGAGCCCTGGAAGCAGATGTGTTAAAGCTAAGGCCATGCATACCCCTGGTCAATGATGGCTAACCCAGCTGCCATTTTCCTTTCAAATGAGCTTGAGAAAAATTGTGTTGTTTTTCCAACATGGATTGAGTAGAGAGAGCTGTTCAGTCTCTGCAACAAAATCATGTTGATGACATGACAAAGAGAGCCTTGTTCCTTTAAATACCATAGAGTCCATCAGGATTGGTAATAGTACACATGCATAATTGTTTCTTTTGTATCACCCAGAAATCTGTGCTGAGGGGCTTGAGCTCGGCCTCTGCTTCCTCCTGATGAGAATGAAAACTGGGCGGAAACCAGTTTCATAATATTTAAATTCCTTCCTAAGGGCACACAGGCTGCACAAGAGACACAAAGATCAATTATTAGATGAATATAAAATGGAAGTACCAAGTATCAGTCCTGCCCACCCCCACCCGAAATGATGCTACTGCTTTACTTAAGCATGTTTTCCAATTAGATTGCAAAGACAATGTATATTACTGAGCTAGTTACTCTTTTGTGGCTGTTATCAGTTCATAAAACAGGATGTTTGTCCACCTTTATGTTAATATATTTATATATGCAAAATTGAGTGGAAATAAAGCATTGTTTGTATTTCTCATTCTTAATACCTCTCTTTATAATTCTCTGTGTTTTATGCATTTTGCAGTATAAATACATTTCCTTTTACTTTCTGGGATAGCTTTGCTTTAATTCTAAATTATAGAACACCAGTTCAATTGTTCATTAGAGAATTAAAAAAAAGAAAAGAAAAATCGAATGATTTTGTACTATAGTATTCCTAAGCTCCATTTCAATTTCATCAAAGGGACTGACTAAACTAACAGAAGATCATTCATAAAGGGCACTTACCTGATCATATAATGAATGTGACTCATAGAATTTAATTGGGAACACCTGTTCCTAGGTGACAGAAGCCGAGAAGCATCAATCTTGAGGGGACAAGTGCATCTTCCTACCAAAGATGTGGAATATGCTTTATCATTAAGTCAATATTATCTGGCCACAGAAACCGACCTTCCTTCCAATAGCCTCTGCTGGTGCTTCCAGCTTGAGAGCACAAAGAGATGGGTCGATCAAAGTATTTTTAATTGTGAGTCGATTGGTGCTGCATTGTTGAAAGAATCCATTCAGAGGCTGCTGGTGTATCTCCCTGCTTTTGAAGTAGGCCAGTGGGATTCAGACAAGAGAATGGGGAACGTGGATAAATTACAGGTCTGAGCTTCAGTACTGAGAAAATGCTTCAAATAGAGGAATCAAACGGAAGAAAACAAATAGCACTTTGTGAATCCTGTTCTCCCCAAGCTGAAATTGTTCTGTGACTCTCAGCATTTCCTGAAAGAAGGCAAAAGGTCAATTGCTAACCTTCCGTTGCCCTTGATGCTGAGTGACTTTCTGCTACTTTTACATAAACAAGCGCTTGCACTATGGAAGGCTGCTCTAAAACGCTTGGTCATCAGAACAACTTCACTTGATTAGTACCCTGATGCTGATCAGTGCTCAGTTAAGTGATATTTTAATCCACTTAACTGAACAACAGAGGCTTTTTTGTTGGTTGGTTGGTTGAATATTGTTTTATTTGTGTGGCTTCTTGTTACTATGTAACTCGGGCTACCCTGGAGTTTAAAATGTAGAACTGGCTCCCAGTGAAATCTCACCCCCCCACTACCCTCAGGCTTCAGAGCAATGGGGGTTCCAGATGAGCTTCCATGCCTGCTCTCTTGGCTGTAATTTGAAGATCTCCGTCCCTTTGTATGCCTTAGAATCCTAGTCTATCCACTAGTTTTGAAATGTCAGGTTCTGGACTGCCTTTCTTCAGTTGTAACATGGCAGAGAAAGGCTGAAGAATGTGTTCCCCACATTGGGAAGTTTGCTATGGTGAGAATTATGCAAATTCTGATAAACCCAGGCACCTGTTGCAGGTTTAGGATGGATGACAAATGGGAGTAAATGCTGACATTTCTCCTTGATAGCTGCTTCGATGGGGAATCCATCTGCTCCCTCCACTGAAGGAAGGAAACAGAGTGCATCTTCTAGGAACACTGTGAGACTCAGACAGGGTATCTCTGATAAATATCAACAACAAAGATCTTCCCCAAAAGAGACTTTTAAACATTGTATTTTATTTTTTATGTGTATGAGTATTTTGCTTGCATGCGTGTCTCTGTGTCTCTGGTATACCTGCTGCTCACAGAAACCAGACAAGGGCATTGGCTCCTAGAAAAAGAGATGGTTAGTTAGCTGCCATGTTGGTGCTGGGAATTGAACCCTGGTCTTTTGGATGGACAGCCAGAGCTCTTCACCACTGAACCATCTCTCTAGCATTGACTCTTAATATTTTAATTTTTTTCTTGGAACATAGTTTCTTCATTGCGTGAAATGTCAATTTCTTTTTACTAAATTCTGAAATATAATGATTTCCTCCAAAAGTATTTATTATAAGGATTAAAGTAAATGAACTCATTCCGTGTACAGAAAATATTTACATGAGAGCTATGCTGTCAATATTAGTACTGTTTAGGGATTATCAATTCTGAGTGCTTCTCAAAGTATGGTTTTCATCTTACATTTAGAAGGAGAAAGGATAGACTACAAAATTTAAATAACAGTGTTATATTTACATTGTATGAATAATAACAACTTAAAGATATTTTTATTACACATTTTTTTCTAGAACATATGTGAGTTGAAAGAATTGAGTCATTTTGGGCAAAATCTTGTTAAGGAAGAATAACACCAAAGACACATAAAAGTACTAAAATTCTCTTTTCTTCCATTCTTCCTGCCATTTGTTCCCTAAGTGCCAGGCCCTGTACCTGTGGCAATACAGAACTGTCAACCTGACACTCATGCTTTCTAGCACGTTACACACCAGCATTTCACAAATGGTAGATGAGTACATTAATCTTCAGCTAAGCTGCTCATTTCATTGCTTTAGCAGCCCACAGTCTGATAATGAGGCTTACTTTTGCAATAAGCAGATATCCAGCATCAGCTTATACTAAAGATCAGAATGAGAAAACAGGAGATTCTTCACTTTCCAAAACACTGGCACAATGATGGGAAGGCAGCATGGCTACATTACAAAGAAATCAAATTTTAACAGCCTACCTGTATGTCTGTTCTGACTTCCAAGTATGGGAGTTTTAAAGACGAAGGTATTAGACAAGGCCCTTATACAAATGACCCCAAGAGCATTGTTTATTACCTACAAGAAAAGAAAATATTCAAAGAAAATGTTACTCTGATCTTAGATGGAACTAATCGTGCTTACCAAGGAAACACTGATGGATTAGAAGCCACAGTTCTTTATTTCTGCAAAAGGGGGCGGGGTGTATCGTGGTTTTCATTAAACAAATAGATCACGATGGGGTACTGTGATAGGAAAAGTAGAAGGTATGGTCTGCTCACTATGTCTACGCAGGGAAGAGAAGTCTTATTGCCTTTCTCTTGTGAGCCCTTTGTCTGAGAGAGCACAGCACGGCACAGCTTGTCTTAGGCAGTGACAAAGAGGCTGAGGGGAAGCCTTCCCAAGATACAGACCTCAGTTGCAGTGGCATTTGATTTGCTTGTGGAGATGTGCTTTTCTGAAAGCGCCTTTGTAGCTCAGAACTACATCAGCAAAACAAAGTTCACAAGGAAAACAGCCACATCTATATTCCCACGGCTTTAAGAGCAGCTGTGAAATATTGCTAAACGAATCTAAGAAGGATCTTGATGTAAATTAACTTAAACTTCCTCTACAGATCCCATCAATTATTCATGACATAAATTATGCAGCAGAACTGTGAGTAGGTACTTGACAGAATATACAGAATGCAATATGTATACATATATTTATGCATATCATGTTTATGTCTATATGCATATTCATGCAATAAATATCCAGTAATGTAAATATGCACTCACTTGTATATATGTAATACATTCTTGGAAATATATACACATATGAATTGGCATAAACGTGTCTGTTTATGCATAAACACTCAGACACATGCATGGTCGTACACATATAAAGAAACACATATACACACTCATAAAAGGCACACATACACAGAAACCCATGCCCATGCACACATACATATAGAGATGCCCATGTATACATAGACACACACATACATATGTAGAAACACATGTATATACATACACACATATAAACACAGACACACACACAAATACACAGACACACATGCACGTTCATATAAGTGGTAGGATGAAAAAAATTCAGACTCTTTGGAAAGCAGGGTTCTAGAACTTTCTGGAAGTCACTCACTCCTGCTCTCATAATGTCCCTTGATTTCATGTTTGCAGTGTTTGGATCAATGTCCTTTTATACATAAAGTACATTCATCATGGACCCTCTAGCTCCCTTTTTACCAAATGTGCTGATGAGACTGTATTAGGATGAACCAAGGTTCTCAAGTTTAATTCCTTTGAGAGTTTATTAGGAAGAATAAAAAATTATCTATCCCTATTCAAGTCACTGTCTTCATAAACCAGGCCTTCTCTGGAACAGGCCTTTAGACTTCCTTCCTTGCTTGTTGTAAGTTCTCCCTCTGATCTCATTTATGCTAGCCAAACACTCTGTGAAGAGCTGTCTAAGTGCTAGGAAAGTGACCCCCCCATTCCTTTATCTCAATTGAATGCACTTAATATGAGAACAAGCAGAAGACAGGATGGCTGTTTTATGAGACAAAAAAGGCAAAATTTAATTTCAGGGTTAGAGACATAGTTCATCAGGAAAGTAGATACTTAACATGGATAAGAAAGACCCTGGTTCAATTCTCAGTATCAAAGATAGTTTTATTTCTGTAGTATTTTCTAATTTTCCCTGAACTGTGAATGGTAACAGAGACTGCCCAGTTGGATGTACATATTCTAACACAATTCTTCTTAGATCTCAATAAAAGAGCAAATGTGTCTCCTTATCTGTTCATTTGTTAGTTTTAGAGTTACCACGGTGTAACCTCGGGTGATCTGCTTCTCTCTAGCCAGTGACGAACTTAAACTCATGATTCTCTCTTCTGTTTCATGTATTTTACATGCTTGGGGGAGGGATTTATATATGTGTATATGAATCTGAATGCATGTGTGCATGCTGACCTCTTGTGAAATAAGCCAGGTATGCATACATGGAAAGAAGAATATAAAAATATTGAGTAACTTCAGAGAACTCCATACCTCAAACTCAGCCCTGAATGATCCAAATTAAGAATGCAGAATAGAATACATTCTAGAAATCAATATAAAGAATTACTTAATGGATAATTATGCACTTGTGTGGGACAAAAAGCTACACAATTAAAATAATATTTTGAAGGGACATTTATCTAAAATGGGTTTATTGAAGGCTTTTCCACATTCAATAAGTTGGCTTTTTCCCCTGAGTATGCTTATATAATGTATTACGTTAATAGATTTTTGTATATTGAGCCATCCCTGCATCCATGGAATGAAGTCTAGTTGAACATGGTGAATGATGGTTTTGATATGTTCTTGAGTTTGGTTTACGAGAATTTTATTGAGTATTCTTGCATCAAAATTAATAAACGAGATTGGTCTGAAGTTTTCTTTCTTTGTTGGCTTGTTGTGTGATTTATGTATCAGAGTAACTGTGGCTTCATAAAATGAATTAGGTAGTGTTTCTTCTATTCCTATCTCATGGAATAGTTTGAGGTGTATTGGTATTAGCTCTTCTTTGTAAGTCTGGTAGAATTCTGTGCTAAAACCATCTGACCATTGGCGTTTTTTTGGTTGGGAGGTTTTTGATGACTATTTCTATTTCCTTAGGGGTTATGGGACTATTTAGACAGTTTACCTAATATTGGTTTAATTTGGGTGTGTTATATTTGTCTAGAAAATTATCCATTCCACCTAAATTTTCCAGTTTATAGAGTATAGGCTTTTGTAGGAGGTTCTGATGATTTCATGAATTTTCTTAGTTGCAGTTGTTATGTCTCCCTTTTTTCCTTTTTATTTTTTTGTTAATTTGGATACTGTCTCTATACACTTCAATTAGTTTGGCTAAAGGTTTGTCTTTCTTGCTGATTTTATCAAAGAACTTAGCTCTTGGTTTTGTTGATTCTTTGTATCTTTCTCTTTGTTTCTAACTAGTTGATTTCAGCCCTGAGTTTGACTATTTCCTGGCTTCTACTCCTCTTGGGTGTTTTAGCACTTCAGGTGTGCTGTTAAGTTGCTTGTATGGAATCTCTCCAATTTATTTATGAAGGCACTTAGTACTATGAATTTTCCTCTTAACACTTCTTTCATTGTGTCTCATAAGTTTGGGTATGATGTATATTCATTTTCACTGAATTCTATAAAGTCCTTGGTTTCTTTTTTTATGTGTTCCCTGACCAAGTTATCATTGAGCACAAAGCTGTTTAGTTTCCATGAGTATGTGGGATTTCTGTTGCTTTTGTTGTTATTGAAGTCTGGCCTTTGTCTGTGGTGATATGATAGGGCATATGAGATTATTTCAATCTTCTTATATCTGTTGAGGCTTATTTTATATCTGATTATGTCAATTTTGGAAGAGTTTTGATGAGGTGCTGAGAAGAAGGTATATTCTCTCTTTTTTAGGATTAAATGTTCTGTAGATATCTGTGAAATCTATTTGGTTCATAACTTCTGTTAGTTTCACTGTGTCTTTGTTGAGTTTCTGTTTCACTGACCTGTGCATTGATGAGAGTCAGGTGTTGAAGTATTCTACTATTATCTTGTGAGTGCAGTGTGTGTTTTGAGGTTTAATAATGTTTCTTTTACAAATGTGGGTGCCCTTGCATTTGGAGCATAGGTGTTCATAATTGAGACTTCTTAAAATTCTTATCAAAAATCCAACAAAATTCTTCACAGACATGGAAAGAGCAATTCTCAACTTCATATGGAAAAACAAACAAACAAACAAACAAAAAACAACACAGGATAGCCAAAATAATTCTCAACAATAAAAGACCTTCTGGTAGAATTGCCATCCCTGGCTTCAAGGTGTATTACAAATCAATAATGATAAAAACCACATGATATTGGTACAGAAACAGACAGGTCATTCAATTGAATAGAATTGAAGACACATAAATAAAACCATACACTTATGGATACTTAATCTTTGACAAAGAAGCCAAAAACATACAGTGGAATAAAAGAAAGCATCCTCAATACATGATGCTGGTCTAACTGGGAGACTGTATGTAAAAGAATGAAAATAGATCCATATTTATTACCCTGTACAAAGCTCAAGTCCAAATGGACCAAGGACTTCAACATGAAACCAGATACACTAAATCAGATAGAAGAGAAAGTGGGAAAGAGCCTCAAACTCATTGGCACAGGGGAAATTTCCTGAACAGAATACCAATGACTCAGGCTCTAAGTTCAACAATTGATAAATGGTACCTCATGAAGCTTCTGTAAGGCAAGACACCATCAATAGGACAAATCAACAGCCTACAGACTGGGAAAAATTCTTCACTAATCCTATATCTGACAGAGGGCTAAAATCTAAAATATATAAAGAATATAAGAAGTTAACCTCCACAAAAGCAAATAACCTAATTAAAAAACAGGGTACAGAGCTAAACAAAACTCACAACAGAAGAATCTAGAATGGCCAAGAAGCCCTTAAGGAAACATTCAAAGACTTTAGTCATCAGAAAAATGCAAATCAAAATGACCCTGAGATTCCATCTTACATCAATCAGAATGGCTAAGATCAAAAACTCAAGTGACAGCAGATGCTAGCAAGGATGTGGAGAAAGATGAACACTCCTCCACTAGTTATGGAATTTCAAACTGGTACAACAATTCTGGAAATCAATCTGACATTTCCTCAGAAAATTAGAAATAGTTCTACCTAAAGGCCCAGCTCTACCACTCTTGGGCATATACCCAAATGATGCCCCACCATACCACGAGGACATGTGCTCCACCATGTTCATAGTAACCTTATTTGTGATAGCCAGAAACTGGAAATAACCCAGATGTCCCTCAACCAAAGAATGGATACAGAAAATGTGGTTCATTTACACAATCAAATACTATGCAGCTGTTAAAAACAAAGGCATCATGAATTTGCAGGTAAATGAATGGAACCAGAAAATACCATCCTGAGTCAGGTAACTTAGACCCAAAAGATCATCCATGGTATATACTCACTTATAAGTGGGCATTAGCCAAAAAAGTACAGAATAAGTAGGATGTGACCCACAGAGCATAAGAAGTGTAACGAGCAGAAAGCCCCAAGTGAGGATGTTTCAATTCCACTTAGAAGGCAGAGGGAAATAATCACAGGAGTCAGAGGGAGGGAGGGACCTAGGTAAGGGAGGGGATGGGGAGGGTAAAACGGGGACAGGATCAGGTATAAGGGAGCAGGAGAGAAGCCAGGAGGGCAAAGGGAATAAATGGAGATAAGCTGCATCAGGGTTGGAGAGAAGTAGGAATTGGGAGGTTGGTGGACACTCTAGAAAGTACCAGAGATCTGAGACATGAGAAATTCTAAGAAGTCAATTAGGGTGACCTTAGCCAAAATACTCAACATTGGGAAGAGGGCACTCAAAGAGTCCAGCTCTAGTAGATAGACAGGGACAAAAGCAAAGAGATGGAGTTACTAACACATAGATAAAATTTCTGATCCAGAACTATTTCTGTCTGAAAGAACTGAAGGGACTAAAATGGAGAAGAGACTGAAGGAAAGATGGTCCAATGACTGGCCCAACTTGGGATCCATCTCGAGGAGAGAGGAGCAGGGCACCAAGGCTTGACACTATTATTGATGCTATTATGTGCTTTACTGACAGGAGTCTGGCATGGCTGTTCTCTCTGAAGCCCTACTAGCAGCTCATTGAAACAGTAGCAGATACTTACAACCAAACATTAGACTGCAGTCAGGCCCCAATGATTGAATTAGAGGAAGAATTGAAGAAGCTGAAGGGGAGAGTGATTTCATAGCAAGACCAACAGTCTCAACTAACCCAGACCCCAGGGAGCACTGAAAGACTGAACCACAAACCAGGAACATAAGCAGGCCAGTTAGAGACCCTTAGCACATATATAGCAGAGATCTGCCTAGGCAGGCCTCAGTGGGAGATGTGCTTAATCCTTGAGAGACTTGAGACCCCAAGGAAGGGGAAGCCTGATGGGTGGGAGAGCACCCGCTTGGAAACAAGGAGAGGACGAATGGGATGAGGAACTGTGGGAGGGAAGACTGAGTGGGTAATGACTGGAATGTAAATAAATAAAATAATAATAATAAATGTTTTTTAAAAAGGATTTATAGAAGATTTTTTGTTCATTTTGTTATGAGAGTAATGGATGTGGGCTTATTTTCTCCTGAGAGGCTCTGCTTGATCAGCCAATGAATCCCTTGTCAAAACCAACCCCACAACAAATGGCTCAAGTGTTGCCTAGCAATGCATCTATCTCACACAAATGCCCTTAGGCATACTTTACCTGAGTTTGTCTTCGAGGGTTGTGAGGGTTGTGTAATCTCTTTGAGCCAAGACACTAGACCACATGCCAGACCCATATTTAGCTTCCTCATTGAGGTATCATGGATTATTAGTAAACAGATTAGTCTAGGACGCAACCTGTTAGTTATAACCTCAAAAGACAAAAAAAAAAAAATCTGGGCACAAATTATGAATAAGTAGTTATCAATTGTTAATGGTATTTATTTCTCAGAAGATATTATGAAGAGACATTATAAAGCTTTATTTTTCAAAAGTTTGTTTGTTTAATAAGCATATTTCACATTCTCACCATGTATAAACACATATACATAGCTTGACACAAGACATGTACAGATTGTGATGCTGTTTGGAATATAAAGGAAAATCAGTAAGTCTTGTGTGGGAAAGTAGAAAGGCCAGGCAAGGGTCTACTCACTCAGCACTACATCTCATCACTTACGAGGGAAAGCTAGAAATATCAGCAGCCAAGGTTATCCTCAGCAACAAAGCAAATTTCAGGCTTTGCCTGTCTAAACCAATGAGACCCAACTCAAAGAGGAAAGAGAAAAATAACACAAATAAGAAAATACCTCTGTAGGACTGTGAAAAGCAGCCAGGTTCCTGGTTGAGCTAAGGTTAGAAACCCCAATGACCCTAAAGGGACAGCAGGCATTTTGCCTGGTTCTTGGACACTAGGCTCCTGATATGAGGCCTCAGCCCTCCATAGATTTGTGGGCATCAGTCATGTACCTCCACAGGTAGAGGATATGACCGCAGGTCACATAGGCTTAAGACAGATCTCCATTTTTTTTTAAAATATTTTCTTTATTTACATGCCATACAATTTCTCCTTTTCCAGTTTCCCCTCAAACAAAACAAAACAAAACAAAACAAAACAAAAAACAACAAGAACAAACCCCTGTTGCCTCTCCCCCTCCCCCCTGCTTGCCACCTTACCCTCTCTCAATAATTGGCCCTGGCATTCCCCTACACTAGGGCACAGAACCTTCACAGGGTCAAGGGCCTTTTAATGAGGTACCTAAAGGCCTGAAGGGCTTAGCCATTTAAGCTTTCCTTCCCAGACACTCCTCTTGGCAAAAGGTATTTAACCTCTTGCCCATCCTGAGAAGTAGGGTACGGTTTTACTCATCACTTTCCACCATGAAAATAAATGCCTTAAATCCTCTGTTAAGAGGACTGCCTCTTTTCAGCTGGATCCAAAGTGGGGAGCAATGGAGAAGGCCTTCACTTATAGAGCTTCTGTCTAACCTCCTGGTAGAAGGCTTCTCAGTGCCCTAAGCCAAGACCACCACCACCACCACCCAGCCAAGGACTCTATCCCTGCTGCTGGATCCAGCTGGAGCTCACCCCTCTTCTCGCCTTTGGCCCAGGGCTAGATGCAGCTTGTGGGTCCCCACTCCATTCTCAGCTCTTCTGTGTCATCCAGCAGCGCCTGGGTGCCCAAGAGCCTGAGAATCCAATCACCTCCCACCCCACCCCCGCACTCATCACAGGCCTGGGAATGCTTGAGCCAGCTCCAGCTGTTCCAAGGACCTCAGACTATGCTTCCCCAAGCCTGGAGCAGGGTCCCATGGCTTTGCATAGCCTGTGACACCTGCCCTGTGGTGTGGGGAAAATGCAGTCAAAATTCCTGATGCATCCTGCCTCCCAGAGCAGCTCGAGCCAGACCCAGGCACCCTACTAACCCTCAATGTTTTTGGAACATATCCCTATCACCACACCTTGCAATGCCAATTTTGAGTTCTGCTGAAACAAATGCCTACACCAACACATAGTGTATTATTAGTATCTGCTGTGAACAGACACCATGACCAAGGCAACTCTTATAAGGACAACATTTAATTGGGGCTGGCTTATAGGTTCAGAGGTTCAGTCCATTATCAAGGTGGGAACATGGCAGCATTCAGTCAGACATGGTGCAGAAGCTGAGAGTTCTACATCTTCATCAGAAAGCATCTAGAAGACTGACTCACAGGCAGCTAGGATGAGGATATTAAAGCCCACACCCACAGTGACACGGCTACTCCAACCAGGCCACACCTACTAATAGTGCCACTCTCTGAGCCGAGCATATACAAACCATCACACATAGCATTTGCTCCTACTCAAGATTCCCTGCTAATCTTCATCAGTGGCTTCTTCCACTTCTCTGTTGCATCCTTTCCAGCCACTATTTTCCTTCTTCTGTCTTACCCACTAAATGCCATTGAACTTCTATTCTCTTTCTATTGTTCTCTTTGGCCAAGGAAATCCATATTTGTTCATTTGTGCTCTTCAAAGGCTATTATTGGATACTTAGGATTTTCCAGCTTCATCCCCTCACCTTAAAAATGATACTTTATCTCACGATCATCCTCTCACTGCTTGAATTTAGTGCTGCTATCACACTGTGAAGATCCCCATACTCAGGCCAAGAATGAATGGATATTTGGATTTCTCAATGCAATATTGACCTCAAATGTATTTACCTGTAATTGGATCGGATTCCGTAGGGCTGTTTTTAAAGGATGCTAGACAAATTGTGTAGGCATAAGTTGTAATGAGACAAGTGACTGTATATGTACCTTTTTTGTCCCTCTTGTTAGTATGTCCTGTGTGTGTGTGTGCGTGTGTGTGTGTGTGTGTACCCATATGGGTGCAGTTCTACATATATCCTCAAGCATTTGGCCTAAAGTTGGTGCTGGGTGTCTTCCTTGATTACTCTCTATTTACTGAGGCAGAGTCTCTTGCTGAAGCAATAACTTACCAGTTTTAACTAGTTTAGTTAGCTAGCTTGCTCCAGGGATGCCCTGCCTCTGCCTCTTAAATGCTGCCACTCTAGATGACATCTGTCCAGCTTTGATGTGTGTTCTAAGGATCTAATCTCAGGCCCTCTTGCTTGCCCAAGTGCTTTCCAAGCTGCCCTGTCTTCTCTACCTCTTTTCCTTTCTCTTAAGAGTCAACTTTTGAATCTCTGTAGACAATAGAGGTGGAAATTTAGTATAGTGAACTTGTCAAGGACAATATAGACATAAACACACTGGGAAATAAACAAACAGAGGAATATCAGGTGACCTGAAGATAAGAAAGACATTAAGAGCGTCGGTACTACAGCCAAAGGGTCACAGTAGGCAACAACAGCCGAAGGAAGCAAACATTAGACTCTTTGTGGAGCCTTCTTTGTGAACATTACCTACTGTTTGTCACCATGACAGCAATTCTGAAAATTTGATTTCAGGTTCCTGGTCTCCAGGATTAGGAAAGCATAAATATTTGATGGTTCAAGTCATTAAGTTTATAGTCATTTGTCATGGCAGCAATTGGAACTTAATGCATATTTTAAATTTCTACATCAATAAATTCCTAGAAATATGGGCATGGCTTTGCAATTGAGTAACAATGGACAGATACAGGAGGAGCTTGGGAAAGTGAGGTAGCAGACGCCTACATTGTCTTGAAAAGACTATTGGTGGAGATACTGTGAAGAAGACTCTGAAGAAGAGTCTGCTGACGGCTTGTAGGGAATTAGGGATAGAATGTGGATGCCTTCAGCAGTATTAGAGAGTGTGTATGCTTCCCTGAAGGGAACATTTATGGAAATATGCATGCCAGGAGGGGCAAGGTAGAAGTCAAGAGGACTGTATTAATACATTAAAATGAAACTCTTTTCCTTGGTAGCCAAAGTTATTACTAAAGAAAGAGGTAAGAATGACAGAAACACTGTGAATAAAGAGAGAGGAACAAATGTTATTATTACAAACTAAAGAGAAAGTATCTCTTATTATAGAAAGGTAGAAAATTTGGCTGAAGATTTCTGTTGCATCAAAAGTAAAATATATGGCCTATGAACTTGAGTATTTAGTTGAGTGTAATATATTACAGGTGTCAAATATACAGCCAAGTTTCCTCTTGCTGCTTGCTTATAGTAAGTAAATACAGGAAGAGAGGAATAAACTAAGGAAAGAATTGGTAAACTGAATGGAGCCAGTGCTGAATAACTTCAGAAATTTATATTTTTTCTACATTGGAAAAGAAAAGTAAAAGCTATTTGTCATTTTCTTTCTCCTCTCCATCCAATCCTTCCTCCCTCCCTCCTCCTCCTCTCCTGCCTCCTCTTTCCTTTTTCTAATCAAGGTTGTTCATACCCTAGGCAAGCATTCTATCACTCAGTTAAACCCCAATTCTAGAAATGTGTTTCTTAACTTTTATAGAATAGGGTCTCTTTATGTAGGCTAACCTGGAAGGTACACTATACCCACAAGTTGCCCTGCAAATTGTGATTCTCCTACCTAAGCCTCTTAAGGGCAAGGATCCAGATGTTTATACCACACCAAATTGGAAAAGCTAAGATGAGAATGCACAATAGGAAAACATGCTCTTAAAGGGGCTAAGGATGTAACTGGACAGCAACTTAATTACCAACTACAGGTATGCGATGCATGAACTCACTCAGTGTCTTCATAGAAACTAGTGCTGATGATAAAGAGGTATTGGACCATCTATGAAGCATGCTCCTGTCTGATCCTGAGTCCATGTGGCACACATAGGAGACTAAAACAGTTTCTGAGACTATTCTATCAGAAAGTCATATGAGATAGATATGGGATATAATGAAGAAAGGTAGTAAAACATTTTGTATTCTACTTGCAAGAAAGTGGCTAGTGGATTTGCCCAGCTGTAAATGTGTATAGTACCTTTCTAAAAAATAGTTTTCACAAATAAATTAAAATTAAAACAATTAAAAAAAGAACTTCAAAACCAGAACCTTGAGTTAAGGATGAAGGTAAAGGCCATAGTTCCTGAAACCTACACGGAATTTTCCATACTTCATTTTGAACTTCTTGAAATCAGTAATCATTTTATTTCTTTCACCTTTTTTTTCTTTGAAAAATAGGATTGCTTGTAATTATTAACTATACCTTCCCACTATTGTAATTTGAAGGCATACTACCATAATCTACAAGATATATGTGCCTTATGGATTTGTCTACAGTCTTTAGAGCAGTGGTTCTCAACTTTCCCAATGATGTGTATTTTTAATACAGTTTTTCATGTTATGGCAGCCCACAACATAAAATTATTTTGTAGGGTACTTCACTGTAATTTTACTACTGTTATGAATCATAATATCTGATATTCTAGATATCTCACATGTGACCCTAAATGGCTTGTGAGCCACAGGTTGAGAGTCATTGCATCAGACAAAAATGTGATTCTGTCAATTTCTTGATAATTTATTTCTACCCTCCTAAATTGTGAGAAAAAATCTAAAGTCACTAAGTTTGTGTTGCTTGTTAGAGCAACTCTGAAATCTCTGAGAATGGTACAAGAATGAGTTAACCCATGTACCATATACCATGCTTAGGCCAGATGGAGTCTATATACAACCATGGTCCTATGGTTGTATAACCCAATAATGTGGTTGAGAAATTCCCATTGCCTATTGATAAGGATCTTAACACTCTGTGAAATAACTCATTACTTTCATGTTTATGGTGAGGTTGGTATTAACAGGCCAGCTGTGCTGAAGGTCCATAAAATCCAGCAGAGAAATCCCTGTCAAAGCTCACAAGGAATATTTTTTTTTCTCAATTTTTAATTATCTCCAACCCTGGCGAAGACCTTATCTCTCATAGGAACAGCTTCTTTGTTCTCAGGCTATGAAGTAAGAGGGAGGGAGGGAGGCAGCAGTCCGTGCTCAGCAGAATTCAATGCTGCTTTTGCAATATAACCAGGAGAGTAGAGCCTCCTTCCCACACCTGGTAAGATGCTGTATCTAGGGACACTCCACCCTATGTATGCTTCCTCCACCTGCACGCATCCCAGGGCTCTGAAAACTCCTAAATGATAACACAAAACCCACAGGAGTTGGCTTATAAAGGCTCAATTATGTAGTCCACATGTTCATTTTAATGGTGACTAAACCAGGACTTGAAAAGCAGCAACCTGAACGACAAGGGTGTGGATGGAAAAGTCAAGGGACACACAGTCCTATGAGAAAAATTAGCATATTAAGATATGGGGATTAAATAGCCTAGTAAAGAAAATTTGACTCTTGGTAATCTCTGGCATCTCTCCTTTTGAAGACTGCTGTTGAATTTGTTGCTTTTCTTAAAACTACTTAGATAACATATAATTAGGGAAGCAACAGGCTTTTAAAGAGGAGGAGTCCTGTTTTGTTTATTATGAAGGATTATGGCTGATTCCCATATAACAAAAGATGCATTAATATGAGAAAAGCATGAGAAGCTGCATGAAATGTTGCATACCTGTAATCCCAGGTACTTAGGAGGCTAAAGCAGCACGCATCAATTCCTGGGTCCATTCCCCAGTATCAAAGAAAAAGACAGACTAAGGTCAAAGAAGGGGAGGATGAGGAGACATAGAAGAGGAGGGAAGAGGAGTGTATAAGAAACTTGTTCATTCCATTTTATGACACAGATGTCTTTAAACTGAAAAAAAAACAAAGCTCTAGTATAAGCTATCTGTGTGTGTGTTGATGAAGCAAAAATAAACATGCAGAAAGATGATTGTATAGAAAAGGATGATCTATTTCTAACCGTCTGAATGTGGATGGGTGACAGGAAAGCCTGCCTGCTCAGATTCTCCTTTCTCTTGCTATGCAGCACTCCTTGTGTGTAAGGAAAGACCCTTTCTGAACTGGAGTTTTAGGTCCTACAATCAAATAATGTAGGCTTACAGAATGAATGTCTTGATGTCCTCCTATTACACACAAGAAGGGAAAGCCACAGAAATAATTTTATGGCAAGCTTTGAGGGGAAAGGAGTTTGATCGTCTAACATCAGACTGAGGGTAGAGAAATTCCAGCTTCTAAGGGACTGCCTGTGGGGAGAATGAGGAGAGAGAGACAGGAGGAAAGCAGGAGGGAAGAGGGAAATTTTATTCTATTTATGAGCCCCAACAAGCTCATTCTACCAATTGTTTGAGGGGAGATTAATATTTTATGCTTACATGTAACATCCAGATAAGTCAGATAGAAATAGAAATTAAGACAGAATAAAAGATTTCAAAGCACACTATCCATATGTGTTGAAGCTAAGAGAGGAATTCAGTCCTGCAATATTTTTGAAATGCTCTTTGATTGACCTCTAATACAAACCTGAACACTTTTCTTTTTAATATTCTAACTATCGGTGAGATTTGAGGTCATCCATCCTTCCAGCTAAAAGTGTGGTAAAAATTATAAAGCAATTAAATTGAACTGGATTTCATCCAGTATTTTCACAGAGATTGCCTCAGCATGTAGCGTACATAGTTCAGCTCTTCAGCTTTCTAAGAATATTTGGCTCTCTAGGCTCCACAGGTTTGAAGAAAACTTAATCATGAACATTGCAGGTGTTCTTTCAACTTACCTGCATCTGCAATGTGCTTAATTCTATGTGGCGACACAATGAAAGCTGGTGCATAATAAATGAATCAGTAAATGTGGAGGAAGGGAGAACACACACACACACAGAGGCAGCCAGATAAATCTGTAAAAGAGAGAGTTGCCAGAAAGAGTGTAAGTCCCTTCCCATTGGGGCTACAGATAAGAGAAAGAACACATACAAGGAAATAGCACTGTCAACAAATGTGGAAGAAGGAAGGTGTTATGTAAATGATCTGTACAAGCTTGGTGTCCAGGGCTTTTTAGCCCCAGATCTTCCCCAGCTCTTTAGCTAGTTTCTAATCTCTTTAGTTGCCTTTCCCTTTCTTAACAAATAGGCTCAATTTCTTTGTCCAATTCTTTGCTCCAGGACACAAGATACTGTAACTCAAATGTGTACTTTATTAAAAAGGCAGTTGAAAAAAGAGCCTTCACTCTTACTCTACTCTCATGCCTTGGTAGCACTGGAGAGGAAGATGAATGTTGTTAGGCATTCTAGGCATTCATTTGGTTCCTGGAGTACCTTCCTTCTGGTGGGCCACAGAGCTCTGGTCAAATCCTTTACCAGGTGAAAGAACAACATGAATCAATTATTTCTAGTTAAGAGGAGTTGAAAAAGAACAATTCAGAATGAACAAACAGCAGCCCAGGTTTGCTGGATATAGGAAATGAAGACTAGGAGGCAGAGAAGACCACGGGTTTTCAGACAGTGAAAGTGGGAAACTGGTCTGCATACATTATTTAACACAGAGGTCAAGTTCGTAGTGCAGGAGTCATTTTTTGTGTCTTTTCTCTATCCATTCACTCTAGCTCAATAGAATCTCTGCCTGTGACCCTCAGGTGTTCACTTCCTTTTGCTTCTTACATAGTACGTGACTTTTGTAAAATATAAAGAATTTGGGGGCTGGGGATTTGGCCTAGCAGTTAAGTGTGCATCCTGCTCTTCCAGAGGACCCAAGTTTGATTCCCAGTACCTAGGTTAAGTGACTTACAGATGTTCATACGCATACATACACAAAAGTAAAGTTAAAAATAAAGCTTTTGTTTAAAATGCTTGAGTAATAAGGGAAAGGGTGAAGTGCCAGGTGGTCAAACATAACAATCACAGAAATCCGTACAGACAAGTTTTATGTGGGGAACTGCTAACAAAACAGAAGCAGAAGCCATGGAAAGATGGCAGATTAGGAAAAAGGAGGAGAAAGAGAATTTTGTAATGCTAATTTGCATTCTGAATGAATTTTTTTCTTCTCTGAGAGATGTAAATTTATAGATAAGCTTAAGTCTGCATTCAGCCTTGCTCCTTACTTGAGGTAATTTGGACAGGATATGACTCAAAACCTTACCACATTGGTGCTAGTTTGCACTGAGGTTACAACTGTGTGACATTTTCTATTTATGAGCATTGTACAGGCACCTAAACAATAATAATCGTCAAGACTAGTTAGACCCAGAATCCATGAAGAAAGAAAGTTCCAATAAAATGTCAATGGAAACTGAGCATACTGACATATCCTGTAATTTCAGCTACATTGAAGGCTGAGACAGAAGCCTGGGCATGGCTGACAGGACTTTAAGTCAATACTGTGTGAACAGAAGAAATAGGAGGGACCTGGGAATGTGTTATCTAGTCAGTCTAGGTGAAGAAATAGTAAGGTGAAGAAATAAAGGTTTAATAAGAGATATAGTCACACACAAAAGAATAATTTGTCTTAAAAAGGGTGGAGTTGCAGCCTAGAGAGATGGCTCATTAGTTAAGAGCACTTGCGGTTTTTGCAGAGGACCTGGGTTTGGCTTTGGCATCTGTATCAGGCAGCTCACACCCACCAGCAACTCTAATTCTAGAGGATCCTCCTTTCTCTTCTGGCCTCTGTAGGGTTCTGTACATGTGAGGCCCACATGCATACACATAAAATAAATGTCTTTAAAAGATAAGGGGGCAAGATAGAGGAAAATTGTGTGTGTGTGTGTGTGTAAATATATATATGTTACACAAAGTGTTTACTAAGTAGATGCTTTATTCCATATAAAGTTCTTATTGAGTTAAATAACAGAAAATGTTAAGCAGTGAAACTGAGTTTTATAGGTAAATGATTGAAAGAAGAAAGGCGAAGCCAGCTGAGTTGCAGGCACTGAACAATTCCCCCAGCTTCATTGAGTTTGAGCTTTCAAACATGTCTCAGGACCAAATTTCCTTGTAGAGTGTGTGAATAATACCCTCTAAAGTTACTCAGTGGGGCATCTAAGAAACTGTTGCTATGGAAGGAATGTCTTCTAATGCCAGCATGGAAGAGTAGATTCAGTATACTCTGGTGTTTAGAAATGTCTCCATGTCCTTGGACACATCTTTCAGCAATCATGGTCTCAATGAATATAAAATTGGGAGAAATGGATTGTGTGAATTTTATTATGTTTGCTAGGAATATTAATTCACAATTATACTTAAAAACCTCTTTTCCCAAATTACATTTGATATCAATAAAGGACATGATAAAATGTTAATATTATCTCTATTGTTTTTATGAAAATGAGGGGTTTTTTTTTATTTTGTTTTGTTTTGTTTTAACCTGAATTTTAGGAAGGTTAATTAACATTTCTGTGTGTCCACACAACTAATGACCATACAATTAGTGTCTACTGGAGACTCAAATAAAAACTCTAAAGTCAAACTCTATACAGGCTTTCATATCTAGATAAAACATGAAGGAGACCTCAATGTGTTCCTCTTTCCTGTGATGTGTGTATACATTTTTAAGAACGTTCGTTTATCAAGCCATGAAAAGCCTTATTCACTCATTAAAAATGTGATTTGTGTTTTTTTAAAGGCCCATGATTTATTGCTCATTAAATTTTCAAGGATATGTGCAATTGGATGTTTGGTACATCAACATTCATACGAATTTATAATAATTGCACAAACAACTGTGATGCCAAGGCTGGTGTAAAAACCCTAGTAAATCACTCCAAATAAATTAAATAGGCAAATATATGTATTAATATGTACTGTTTACTTTTCTTTGTATGAGTCCACCTTGCCACATTGTATCTTGGCATAAGGATGATTAAAATTATAGGTCACGTGGCATAGCAGGCACTTCCTGTGATTATCAATATATAGTTGAAAAAGGAAAGGTTTTCACATGATTTATAACTTGACTCAGTTTAACATGGGTAGGGTTTAGCTGGTTATTTCTAGGTAGCTCTATTTCTTCAGACCTGAATTAGAGATGAAGTCTCTTATTGGATTATTGTGATGTTGAGGAAGGCTATGAGCATGAAATTGTACCCAGCCCAAAACTAATGGCTCACTATGATTTGATATTAGTTATTTTTTAAGACTGAAAATTCTTCAGGGGGATCACTTAATGAATGAATTTATTTGATGCTGGTGATAGAAGCTAGGGCTTACTGCGTGCTAGGCAAGCGCAGAGCCATGCCACCAATTTAAAATTCTGGCTTTAAATTCATTTTAGCCAATATCCCAAATCATAAATGGTACTGCAATCCTCTAGTTCAAGAGGATAAAGAGGCCAAGGCCTGATTTAGCCAGAAAACAAGTCTGAAGCTAGTATGCACGAGTTACATTAGGACTTGTCTCACTAAATTAAAACAAATGAAAAATATCACATGATATATACTTACAAGCAAGCATGATTCTCTGTTACATGATGTGTAATGGTTTCGTCATACTAAACACATCTAAAATTGTTATCATGCCCTATTCTTTTAATTAATTTTTGAGTTAGCACACTGAGGTTTCCTTGTGACAGTTTCATCGCACAGATGCCATTATTCTTCCTTAATATGCTTCCTGTCTTCTGCATCCCTTTGTCTGAATCTTGGTGCTTATCTTTGAACCTTTTTTTTTTTTCTTTCAAGACCATTGTCACATACATGCTTTGTAAATGTGTCATTAAGAGCCATACTTGGCCTCTTCTTGCTTTTCAAAATGTTCAGAATGTTGTGGCCATCTATGGTCAACAGACATCAGTGCCCACCAGAGCTTGCTCCACTACAATTTGATAGCCACTGGACGACTCTCCTTTGCTCCCTCATCCGTATAGGGAAGTATTAAAGTATACTTTCATTTGTACACTTTCAAGCATTATTTAATTTGAAGTGGTTGAACTTGTCATTTGTCAAAATAAAACATATTTCTCATGTAACCACACTCAATGTTGAATGGTATATATTACCCATTATTTTATACAAACATAAGACAACAAATTCAACTTGTTTGTTTGTTGCTTGTTATTTTTTAGCCAGGGATTCACATTATATTGCAGGCTAGCCTGGAAATCACAATGTAGCCCAAACCTGCCTTCAACTCACAGTAATGCTGACTTAGCCCCTCCAATGCAAGGATTATCAGTCTGAGTCAACTGAGACAGCTGATTTAAATTGATTATGTATGTGGTAGAGAGAAGGTTTATTAAAATCAGGAGATTGACTTGATTGTATAAATTTGCATTTAGGGACCTAAGGTCGATAAATTAGTTCTTCTTTTTCTTCTTTTCCACTGTACTTTTTATAGCCTTTGATCAATAATCTGGAAACAGCCTTCAGTTAGCTGAAACTAAGTTGGTTGACATGGGTATCGATGCAACTCTTCTGGCTTTGCAAGCCAAAATTTTACTTAAAGGTGAATGGACATAAATGCCTTTTTACTTGCCAGATACAATTAAATCATATAGTGTATTATGATCATGAAAGTTACACACCAAGTGGGAGTGATCTGAGTCTGTCATTTATGGGTGTGAGTCTCTAGATAAATCTCTGCTCTCCAAGCTGTAATCTCATCAATAGCATAACAAGCACTAATAATTATATTGCATAATTATGGATGATAAATAAACTAATAACTTTCTTTTAAAGCCCAAACTGTAATTGTATAGATGTAGTTCAGTGGGGTTCCATTCTGGCATCTTCCCTCGAAGAACATGCTAATGACTTATTTCCATTATGTTTTTTCTTCTTCTTTTAATTGTTACATGATGTTGAAATTATTAGCAATAATACTTTAATCCATGAAAAATGACTCATTCTTATAATTCCAGCATTTGGGAGGCTGGCACAGGAGGATGTTTATGAGTTAGAGGCCAGTATAGGTTTCATTGTTCTATGCAAGCTGGAACTACAACATGAGACCCTGCCTCAAAACCTAAGCAGAACAACACACAAAATTTTTGAAAAAAAAAACTGAAATTAGTTTTTAGATTTCAGTTAATAAATGTTTGTGTTTAGGGATATGTAGTGTAAATAAAATAATGATTTTCTTTTCTTTTTTTTCTTCCTAGTTTGAAAACTTTAAGAAATAACTGCCACTACATTTGGGGACCGAGATAGAAATGATTGTAGCAGTTTTAGAAGCATTTTGATAAGGTAAAATCGTTTTGGAAAATTCTTGTGAAGACAAGGGTAAAGCCACAAGCAGAAAACAAGATAAAAATAAACCCAGTGTAAACCACAGATCCCACAGTTCAATAGAGAAGAGCAAGAGGTTGCTAAGAACGGGAAGCAGAGGCATAGACTATTTCAGTCTCAATGCACACTGACAGCTTTGGGCATTTCAGAACGCTTCTTATGTCCTTGGTAGAGACAAGAATACTGTGAGACAGCAATGTATTGAAAACGTGAGGCCAGTTTTTCACATAAACAAAAAGCATGAGCTGAAGGAAAGTTAGGAAACAGCCTAGTTGAATTCTGTGGGTCCTGCAGCAGCTCAGATTTAACGAACAAGGTCCAGCATAGGCACAGCTAGTCATTTCCTGACAACCAAGGGTGAGTGCTTTGGAGGGGAACAGGCATTTCCTGTGATTCTGAGAGTGAAGAGAATCAATAATCCCACCAGCATCTTACCGCTAAATGAACACTTAATGAATTGAGAACAGACCAGAAAGCCAGTAGTAATGACATATTCCAGAAGAGGTTGGAGGAGGGAATTGTGCAATTGGCCAACGGAGCACAATGAGCAGTTATATCTCTTCAGTGAAATATGAATTTGATTTATTTTAAAAATTCCAATGTAAGTAATTTGCACATTGAAAAAAAAAAGGAAAATCCAGAAAAGGAAAAATTTATTTAGGTAGAGGTCTATGCTTACCTCCTGACTCAGTCATTTTCTGGCCTTTTGATCTCAAGTAAGTTAATTAAGCCTCAGAGGCTGGGTTGGTGAGATGGCTTATGGAGGAAGCCTGACAGCATGTAACATCCCTGAATTTTATGGCATGAGAAAAATGACTCCTGAAAATTATATTACTATCTTCATGTGTTCACCATAGCATGAGCCTACCAACATGCTTATACAGAGGGCACACACAAACACAAACACACACCTACACATTTTATATAAGTAAAGTAAAATAAGTAGATCTTTAAACATCTGATAGATCTCATGAAATACAATATCCTATCACTGTTTATGAATGTCTTCTGACTTTTCCAATGTATGTATAACAGATATCAAAGTTTATTTGTTGTTTTAACTTGTTATAGCCACCTTTTTTTTCCATGATAATCACGAGCAAATATCAACCAAATCTCTTCATAAATATCACATGGGAGCCAGGCATGCTTGTACACTACTGTACCTTTTATAGGATTTAGGATGCTGAGGCAGATGAATTGCTACCAGTTTATGAATATGCTAGCTTTCACTGTGAGGGCTAAACTCTAGGATTCGAGAGTTGGTCTCCAAAAACTGAATTAAACAAACACATTTCATTCAATGGCAGAATAATTTTCAGACACAAGTATTTTTCCAACCTCCCTCAGTTTTCTTTTACAGATAAAAATTTAGGTTTTTCTCCTCTTTCTCAGGAAAATGTAGAAATGACGATTTCTCTCTGAAATTTTATACATGATCCTTCAAATACTGAGAACATGGTACCCACAACCACTCTGTTGTATTGCTCTCCATCTGCTCCATTCTAGCTACTTCAGAATGCCACGTGTGCCTCCCCGGGACCTGGTAGACCCAGCTTTTACTGGTAGTATTATTGATTCCTTTGGAATGTTATTCACCCTTACTTGGCTTCAATTTTTGTCCTTTGAAAATGATCTCTAGGCTGCTCCCCAACCAATATCATTTCTTTGTTTTGAAAATGTCTACAAAAATCAAGAATGACTAAAAAATGTCCACTAGCCTTCACATCAGCAATTCCATTACATTATTGCCACCAATTCATAAGATTTGATGTCAAATCTTGGACAGAAACTCTCTGAGTGTCATTCCCTCAGGACTTCACACTGCAATGTTGACTCCAATGTGACTGTAGGTAGTCTAAGGCTGACAGACCTGAGGGCCTATTCCTGAGTTCCAGACTGTACCTCACAGCCATTTGAAGCCCGTCTGGGTTTTCTGACCTACTCAGAAGCCTATATCCTCCCTCACTGGTCTTCCCTCTGTTTTAAATTGTGTCTACCCTTTTTCCTATCTCAGGGCCATTTCCCTTGTCTTTATTCTATTTGGCTCCTCATTCTTTGCATTTCTTTTTGTGACTAAACATTCTTTCTTGCATTGCTGGAATTTAAGACCTTCTATCCTTAGAGAATACATTATATAGATTAAAATATTAATGAGCTAGAGTTTTTTTCTTTTAGAAAATCTGCAAATAAGTCAGTAAACAAAAACTAAGAAAACAAAAATCCCTTAACAAAGCCTTGATATACCAAGAGATGCCTTTTAATATTCATGAAATGTTAGCTTTCTCACTACATTAAATCTAAACATGGTCACCTTGCAAACAGCCAGAACATCTAGTAATTCAGCCTATGACCTGATAGAAGATTTCGGAGCAAATATTTCAAGAGAGAAGGATTGGGGCCAGCCACAGTAACCTTCAAAGCATCCCGATGATTGATATGTGTGTAGCCTTTTCTAGATTACACTCCTGTCACTAAATTTCAGCTGTGGCCTTTACAATGCAGCTGCCAAAGAGAAATAGCACTGTAGCTTGGATTCACTGCCAATGCTAAAACCCACTCAGAAATGCAGCACATATCCCACATTAGCTGTTCAGACACTGCATCTAGAGAACAGAAAGGATTTTAGCGCTGGAGCTCGGGTTTCCTGAGTGAAGCTGTGCAGGTTGTGATCTATGAGGATCTTCATAAACATTTCCAAGAAGTCTTAGCCTCTCCTCTCTAAACAAAAGAAAAGAAAAGAAAAACAAAACAACAAATAAAATAGCCCCTTCAGCAATACTGGTCCTTTGTCTCATCCCCTTATCATTTATAAGTTAAAAGGGAAAGAAATTAATATATAGTGTTGGCTGTTGTCAAGCTATTGTCAACCACAAGAAAAAGCAGACTTTGGAGAGCCTGAAAGACTCCAGTTTCAAGAGTTTACTATCGGGCAAAGAAGTGCTTTTGTCTGAGGTCAAAACATCTCATTCATGCTGCGGATCTGTGCTGCTGGTCACTGCAAAAGTCTTGGTATGTTTATTATCAAGGGCTTTGGATGGCTCCATGCTCTCTGTCCATGTGCCAGGATCTTTGAAGAGATCATTGTTCTTGTGTGATGAATTCTAGCTTAGGACATAGAAGATTATTCCTCCTCTAAAGTGCCCTTTTGAACCCGGCCAGTGGTGTAGGGTTCCTTTGACCACTGATCAGTGGCCTCTGTCTGTGAGAGTGCGTGTGCGATCGAATGCTTGTAAATAGTTTTCATCTGGAAGGGAAGTCACTTAGCTCTGATAATAACCTGCACTTGCTCATGGATGATTATGTGAAGTCCAATTGTGGCTTCAGATCTCCCAAATATCCTCCAGTAGTGATTCCTACTAGGTCGCTGACTTGTGGAATTCTTCCAGCACGTTTCAAGTGAGATGCCTTTCCAGATATAAACATTTTTTTTTTGCCACCTTTGTGAACACTGTTATTTTAATGTTAAATGTGAAGTAACATTTTGCTCTTAACCATCAAGAGGGGACAAATGGCCATTCTAAACCACACATATTACCTCTTGCTACCAATAGGGAATCTTTTTGTTAATGCTTCCAGAATTTGAAACCCTCTGCTACTTTGAGTCCAGCTTTTAAAGCTCCCTTTGCAAACCCTGCCAAGAGCCAACAGTATTTAGAGAGGCAGCGTTTCATTTGCAATTGAAAAAAGACAACCCTATCATTGACTGAGTTCTTTAAAGGGAAGGGAAAACACAAAAGCTGTCAAGAAGAAACTCAAGGAAGAGTCTCTAACTCTGAGAGATACTTTCATCTTGAATGCCCATTCCTTCCTATGTTCTTGCTCAGTGCCTATCTTGGACCTGTCTTACGGCTGTGGGTGGCTTGAAGTCAAAGTTGTAAACCAGGTCACTTGTACTCAGAAAGTAGCCAGTGGCTTTCTGCCATTTCTAAGTGAGAAACCTGGGTGCCTCCCCACAAAGCTAGCATAAGCTCTGACCTTTAATTCATTACCGGAAGGAAGCCTGGCTTCTCAAAAGGGAAGTCAGGCCAGTTTTGACATAAAACATTGTCCTTGCCAGAAAAAAAAAAAAAAAAAAAAAAAAAAAAAAACCTTGGGCAGAGACAGGGAAACTCAACTTGTACAAAGCAAAGAGTATCCAAGAGGCAGAGAAGCAAATGATTTGAAGGTAGAAACTAACAACAAATGTCCAGTCATGGGGATTGAAGGGATTGATGGAGGGAGTGTAAGGGGAAAGTAAGTAGAACACGTGACCAAGCCTTATTAGAGAAAATGTTATACCTTAAATTCTTTAAGTGTAAAGGCAGGGATGGTGGAAGAGTACAGTAATTCTCAGAGTTTTAGCCATTATAAAAATATATTAGTGGATAGAAGGCTACATTAAACACACCCACATACACACAGACCCCAGTTTTCAGATAGCTAGAGAGAAAGGTATGACTTGCCTCCAAGTACCCAGAAGTACAGAATGCCTGCCTATAGAACAGGGAAAAGATCTGAAGATAGTGTTAATATATGCTGTTCTTAACCAACTAGGAAGCAGAGGCCCAGAAGTACCACCCCTGTGTGCCTCAGTATCTTTACCTCCTAAGAAATGTAATATGGCGGGAAGAAAGTAGTCAAGTTTCTAGGCCAGACCACCTGGTTAAGACCTTGAGCCCATGAATCATAAACTCAACAGCTGTGAGATCTCTGCTGGATGTTTCAGTTCTCTCAGAGCACTTCCCTCCTCCTTGGGGTAAGATTATAAAACCTGATTTACAGGAATGGGTGTGACTTATTAAGAAAGAGTATACACATTCAACACAGCTCACTTGTTAGAGGATAGTTATTATTTAAGGTAGGGATTCTTGAACTTTTTCCACTTGGCAACCTTTTGCCAAGTTTTTTATATAATCCCAATATGTCAGCCTATGAAATATGCTTGCAAAACAAACATGCACAGAGAATAAACAGCAAAGACTTTTATTTTTAAAACAATTATTTGCTGTTTCACCACTTGGAGAGAATGAAACAGATTTGTATACTAATGAGATGCATGTGCTTATTTATATTTACACAAGCAACCCAATCTTGGCTGAATGTTTGGCACTACTGTACACAGAGCATCTTTTCCGTTTGCCAGAGCTAATCATTATTTCATTTTTTCCCCATAACTATCAATGCAGAGAACTCTGCTTCACTTAAATATGTGAAACTGGTGCCGAATTCTATCTTACCCTGCCCTAACGAACAAGGCTCAAGTTGCAACACATATAATTGGGAGGAGTTGGTGCTAGTTTAAACATCTGTGCATGTGAATCAGCCAGAAGTGAACATCAAGTGTCTTCCTTTCTTACTTCCCACCTCTTCCCCCACCCCCTTTTTTTTATGGAGATAATGTCTTTCAAGAACCGAGATAGTACTCTCTGGGCACAGTGCCAGCAAGCCTCCTGGGTCTTCTATCTCTAATTCCTTCACACCAATCATGGAAGTGACATACGTGCCCTGGGGTAAAAGAGCCATCTTTTCCATGGGTTCTGGGGATCCAAATTCAGTCCTTATGCTTGAGCAACAAGTACATTTACCCACTGAGCCCTTTACCCAGCCCTCAAACAATTTTAAAAACCATCATTCTAACATAGTGCAATCTGGAGACAGACTAATTTGTCAGGGAATGATGATAGGAAAACACTGAAACTCTTTGCATTTCAGAATTCCACCATGTTCCTAGAAGAGCTGGGGACACTGTGTAGAGTAAGCTCAGCAATTCATATCATACAGTAGTCTCGGATCTGAGCCCTGGCGTTTCTGTCAGGAGTCACTTACAGTGTCAGGTATGAGTTGGGCTGTGCAAAGAGTACCTGGTAATCTTTGAGCCACAGCTTCTCTCAAGTTGTACAATGCATCGTGGATGCTTGGCTCTAGAAACATCTTGTACTTACTACATATCTAATTTTGAATTCTTAGTCACTACACGCTCAGGAACCTTTTACTATTTGCAAATTTTTTGTGACTCTCCTCCTCTGACACACATACAAATACATACAGGTTCAGCTAATCAACCTTAGATGCGATCTGATTCCGTAGTAGCAGAAGCTGGAAACTGAGAAAGACCGAATGGCTACCCTGCTGTTCTTGTTGCTCCTAACTTTCCTCATGCCCCACATCATTGCTAGGGATTTTAAGCTTCAGAATACATTTTGATTCACTACAACTACAGAGCAAGCATGCATTTCTTCATCACTTTGGTCGGACTCCTTTGCACTTTTTTCTTATTTGGTTCCAAAAGAGAGATATAATGGGATCACTGAGCCACATAAAATCAGTATGCCAGGAGAGAAGTTACATTCCCTTGTGGGGCTTAGCAGAGTACTGCTGGTGTTTCTCATCTTCACACATGATGCAAGATAAAGTGTCCTCTGTCTCTCTCAGGACATGACTTTACAATCCAATTACATTTACTGTCGGGAATCATTTTCTTCATTCCTAGTTGAAATTTAGCCCTTTAATTTCAACTTGTGCTATGCTAAATAATTCTCTCTATTCTTTTCTTGATGATTTGTTGTTTACATATACTAAATCTCCCCCCTCCCTGAATGCATTCCTTTAATCATTAGATTTCTTGTCATAATGCAAGCCTGTCAATTTTGCCCTCAGCATTTGATAGACTCCTTTATCACTGTACAATCTAATTGAAATATAGTCAACATTCTCTTACCCAAAACATGCGAATGATAGTTCTTGAAAACTAGTACACTTAAAAAAAAACATATATAATTACATGATTTAAAGGAGCAGGAATATCTTATAAGGTTCATCCTGCTATCAGTAGAGATGTTATATATAAAGTTCCTATGTAATTTGGAGTCCCAAAACACTAGGTTTGGCCTCTTGCCCCAAAAAGACAATTAAAGAGAACATTACCTGATGGTGGAAAGTAGAGAATGGGGTGTAACCAACACACACATTGGGAAAAGAATTATGTATACATATCAGTAGTCCATGAGGTCATCTTTCAGGTGCTAAAAGGGATTTTAGATTTAGCAGAAGTGGACTAGGGATACAGGCATATGCAATGGTTGGAAGGATTACTTCCAGCATCCAAAAAAGTGAAGGGCCAGCTCGCACCTGTTGGTTGTTCCCTCTAGATGGCAAAATCCTGGCTGAAGTTCTTAGGTTTTGATTCATCAAAATCTATGTTCCACAGGAAAACATTATTATTTTCTAGAATCAAGAAGATTTTCACAGGAATCCCTTTTAATTCTCACTAGTCAGTGACACATTACATGTCCACTCCTAAACCAATGACAGACACACATAGAATTGCCTTCAAACCAGTCACACTGCATGAGATTGGGTGCAGTGCATGGGAAAGAGAGTATACTACCCATGAGAGAATAAAATTCATTCTCCTCTACCCTCTGAAGGCTGAGTCTGTTGAATTCAGCAGACTGACAAGAATAGACATGGATTTCTTATCATGTGCATGTGCAGGAGCCACACAAGTTGAGAATGCCAAAGAAGGGGTTATCAGTAGAAACTCCTGTGCAGAAAAGAATGCAATAGGGACTTGGTTCTCCTGGAAGGTGGTGACAGCATTTTTAAAGTATGAAGAATGAAAATGTATTATGAGGAAAGATTATTTTATGCAGATAAGAATCAGGTCATTTTCTGTGTCCCTCCTCCACTTTTTCTTTTTACTGTGTGGATTTCCTATGTCTACAGTACTTTCTTTACAAAGGGACGTATTTAAGGGTCATTCATGTGTTTGTCCCTATCTAGGCATCTCTAAATTTACCAAAGCAATATATGTTGAAGTAGAATAATCTAATCTTTTATACATAATACCTGTGACTATGAAAAGGAAAAAAATAATGATGGGGGTGTGTGAATACTTAGTGCACATCAATCAGGGACCATACCATAGGTTAATAGGATAATTTGAATTTTATTTTCATATTCTACCCCACACAAAACTAAGTGATGTTTTATATATTCCCAGTAGATATACTTAAGAGGCAAAGGTCCTAGTTAAGAGAATAGTTCATTTATAGATTCATTCTTATTGACAGGCGCTTTCATTTTACTTTTTGTCTGTTTTTGCTTGTTTTGAGATAGGATTTCACAAATCTCAGACTTTATACTCAATGTGCTGCTGAATCCCTTCTCCTCCTCCCCCCACAATTACAAATACTGTGGTTATGTGTCTATGACAATCAAATATTGGTAGAAATTATATTTTTACAGGTGTATTTATTTTTATTTTATTTCACCTGCACATGTGAGTGTATACCATACAGCACCTGGAAGATGCCAGACAGAGCATCACATTCTTTCAAACTGGAGTTATGGACAGTTGTAGGCTTCCACGTGGGAACTGGAAACTGAACTCAGGTCCTCTAGAAAGGTTACAAGAACTCTTAAATGGTAAACCATCTCTTCATACCCATATAAAAAATAATTATACATTATCAAATAATTTTTCTCTTTTTTATTATCGTTAAACATTCTGTTTATTCTCCTTATTTAAAAAAAAAGAAAAAAGAAAAGAAAAAGCAAAATTTCCAGAGCTCCCAAGCATCTTCTTATCCAAGCACTGGCATGAGAAGTACATCTATGGTGATTCATAGCATCTGTAAAATAGGCTTGCAATAATACACATGAAAGAAAATTCTTTTGGGAGGTGATATTAAAAGAAGAGGCAAGTAGACCTAGAAATGCGAAGTTCTATGGCTCAGCATCAAATGGACAATTGTGACACCTGTGATTTGCTTTATGAAGTAAAACATTGTACAGGTGTCTGGAATATACCTACAGAGGGATTTCAGAGAAGAACCTTCTTTCTACTGTGGCTTCATGGGAGAAAGCCTCCATGTTTTGCTTCTAATTCACATGCCAGCCATTACTGTCTCACCACTGTCCAAGGTCTGTCACTTTATTAATATTTAATATTGACTGATATTTTTATATTGATATTCACCATCAATCACCCTTTATTACTTGTAGTTTCCTGTTTCTCAGTTTTAATTACATATTCTCATCTCATGTGACAAGATACATCAAAGCCCTTAATATCTTTGCAAAAGTGTTGAATTTATTCTTGGCAAGAATAACTGTTTACTTTCGATATTTGAAATATGATGTGCTATTCTTATATATTTTATGGGGGAGGGAAAATGACATTTTTAAATAGCACTTTGAGCATTAAATATTTCACATAAGAAATATTGCATGAACTCTCATAGTATCAAGCTAAGCATTGTTTGCTGTATACCAAATATTTGCTCTTTTTCCTCATAAGCAATCTATATACCTCGGTAAAGCTATCTACTTGACTACCTGCCTTCCATGTATGTGGCCAAGATGGTAGAGGCCCTGACAGTGAAAAACATGCTCTAGACAGGGCTTTATCTATAGTAAGACTTAACATTTGCTTCCCTCAATAGCTATTATTATTGTTGTTGTTGTTATTGTTGTTGTTGTTGTCTTATTCCTGCCTTTAATTCCAGACCATCTCCTTCAGACACAATATTGTTCAACTGAGTTACTTAAACTTATCTTTCATTATACAGAATAATATCACTGATAGTCTTCCTGATCTGCTAGGCATAAAAGAGATGTACTTTGCTATTTCATGGAAATTCTTCACCATGTTGTGTTTGTAGGGTTTTAGTGTCTCTTTGTTTGAATGTGGCATGAACAACTTGATAGTATTATCATAGATTCCTGGCACATAGTGAATATTCAGTTAATATACGCTAATTTATTAGGGTGGATCTGAGTGTCTGAGTGTGTCCATGTGTGTGAGAGTACAGATATACACACCATAACACCTGTGTGGATGCCAGAGTTCAGGGAATATAAACACAGGTTACCAGATGTACGCCAAGAACTTTATGTGGGAAGCCATCTGCCCAGCCCTATTTTTTCCATCTTAATATTCAGCAGTCTATGTTTTTCATGATTGCTATACTTAGTAATATGAATATCAGGAATTATCTCTACTTCCTTATGCTAGAAAGAGAAAGCATTCAAGAATGTACACTTTTAACATGTGCCCTAGGTAGCACTGAGACAGATATTCATGAGCCACCTTTTGAGGACCATTTCATAGAACATGAAATTACACCTACCCAAAGACCAGTGTAAAAGTACAATTGTCAGATCCTAATGGAGCATTACATGACTGTACTAGGACTTGTAGTTTTGGGGGGGGGGTATATTTTCATACCAATCTAGATCTTTATCTTGTTTTTGATCTTTGTTTATTTTTCATCAATTTTAGTTTTGCCCTTTTGTAGACGGGGTCTCATTATTTAGCTCAGTCTGGTTGGCCTCGAACTCATGAAAACCCTCCTGTTTCACTCTCTGAGAACCAGACCTATACCACCAAACCTGATACCCCCTTCTACACTAGATAAGGATGCTAAAAGTAGCAAAAGAAATCCGTCTATCAATTTTGGGGTTATTCACAGAGATCAGATATTTTGTCTAAAGGTAGCTACTGGGCTCAAAGAAAAAGTACAGCCGAAACCTTCTCCTTCATTTGCTTTCCACAAGCTGCAGAGCAGTTTCTACTGAGTAGGATTCCAGTCAATTGCTCCAAGATAGGGCATTGTCTGCACATGAAAGAGCTTCTTGGAAATGAAAGTCAATGCAGTTTATTGAGGGTGTTGCAAACAGCCGGGATGGTCTGACTCATGCACAGGGAAGCATTTCCAGTTATGTTAATACCCACTTGGCAGCTGCCTTTCTAATTGCCCAAGTCAGTTTGTAGAGAAGCAGGGAATGTTAATTCTCTGCAAATATAGATATTCATAACTTGGTGTCAAATTTTTCACCCTAAATAGAGATGGGTCTTCAGACGTCACTGACACTGGGGACAGATAGTTGTTATTTAGTGAGCCTTGGGGAGTCCTTGAACTCCCTACAGTAAAATCAAGAGGGATGGGAAATGACATGAGACTGAAGTAGCACACGGATGCATCTAATGAAATTTGGGCATCCTTCATTGGCTGCCTTTTATTTTGATGGCTCCCATGCACAAGTTGTACCAGATGGTGTTCTCATGGTCTCCATCAATGCCGAGATGGGATGAAGAAGGGGAGGAGAAAAATGGATGAGAAAAATAATGCCAATCTGCACAGCTGAAAATAATTATGATTGCATAGTTAATGACCCAGGGAATTAGACAAAGCCAAGCTCATTGGAACTCAGGCCACATGCCGGCGAGTGTCACAACTTAATGACAAAAGATGAATTGTTTTATCTCCTATATAGTAACTCATAACATGGTGGTGACTCTTACTTCTGAATCACTGTGTTGAAATCAAGACATAGGGAGATGTGTGTACCCACTGTCTTTTCATTTTGAAAGGAAATGGAGACAGCAGTCACAATAGACTATAACAAAAAATCTCAGTAAAAAACTGTATTGATATTCTTCTTGACCCGCAGTGCAAGTGGGCAGAAACCCACAAGATGTTGAAAGTAGCCATTAAAATATAGACTGTGCATTCCTCGGAGGGTAGGGTCAAAGCTTGCCCTTCTTTTGTGGTCATTTAAAAGCATTTATTGAAATTCTGCCATGTATGTGGCACTCCTTAACAACCTGTGATAGAAAGATGAAAAAGACACAGTTCCCACACAGCCTGGAGGAGCTCACACTGTGTAAATATTGATTGGGGGTGGTTGACTGATTGCTATTCCCTGTGGAGACTCCGCTGAGGTGTCTGAAATTCTCACTCATTTCCATTATAGCTGTGAAAGCTGACATTCAAATGCTGGTAAGTTCAAGTATTCACCTAGTAATTCATTCACTTAGTCATTTGGCAAATCTGTATTGAATATTGATTATGTATCAGACAGCATGCTTGCCAGAAGGATAAAAGTAGGGAGTAGAGTGTTGTTGTAATTATATGAATATCCTAAACTATTATCTATTTGATTTTGGTTGCTTTCTTTTGAGTGTTAAGAGTTGTGCCCGCGTCCTTGCATGCAAGAGACATTCCAAAATGAAAAAAGCTATAACACCTCAGCCCTTCACAGAGACATCTAGAGGCAATGAAGGAAGACTGAAAGTGGGAGACATCATCTTCCCCAGGGAAGAGAACACAATTAGTTATCCAATAACAAACGGTCAGTTCTGCAAACACACATGTGAGTGATGTTACACAGACTGAGTGTGAGACATATATATGTATATGTATATACACACACAAATGTGCATGTAATAACGATTAATTTTAAAATGTGGCTGGACATTTGAAAATGAGCAAGGAGGAGCATATGGAGGGTTTGTAGGGAGAAAGAGAAAGGTAAGAATGATGTAATTGTATTTTAACCACAAAAAAAGAGCTCCCCAAACAATATAAAAAAACATTTTTAAAAAAGGGGGACAAAGTAATCCTGGGATTACTGGAGCTGTGGAAGAAATCACACTTAGTCTAACGTATAGAAGAAACCCGTAGTGGAGTTAGGGACTATGAAAAATGTCTATGAGAAATGATTGGAAGAAAGAACATGTTAGCTGTGAGTCATACACTCAGGAGATAAAATGCAAATCGGGTGCTATTATTATTTTGAATCCTAAATATCATATTTGTTAAAAAAGAAAGAAAGAAAGAAAGAAAGAAAGAAAGAAAGAAAGAAAGAAAGAAAGAAAGAACAAAAGAAAGAAAGAAAGAAAACTACACACACATTAGGGGGCCGGATAGCTTAAAAGTATGGCAGTAAAATATCAAACATTTTAAGTCCATGTAATTGGTTGAAATCCAGCCAGAATTGATAAGAAATGCCATTCTTCCCATCTGCTGGTTTATGGAAATGAGTTAGTGATCTCATTTAGCCTTCTAGGAGACAGGTGTCTCTATTGCTTAAGCAGCTACAGCAGCTACCAGACTGGCTTCTAGCCCTAGTCTCAGGCAAATGTCCTGAATTTAGTTGATGATTACAATTTAGCATCAGACATGCTCCCAAGAATCCAGGGACTAGAGAGCATAGCCAAGCTGGACATCACTGCAGCTTTGTATCCTGTCTGATGAAACACTATTTCAGAAATAGGCAAGTTTCTAGGTTGTGATTACCTGATTCCTTTTGTGTACTTGATCTGAGACTTTTCAAACCTGAATTAAAACAATATGGAAACTGAAATGATAGGACCATGTTTCTTTAGAAAGCTTAAAAATAAAATTTCAGATAATAGGAGAACTCAAGCATCATTTAAAACATTTGTAGGGATAGGACCTCACAGATAATCTATCACAGAACTTGTACTCACTACACACTATTAGTAATAATATGCTACTGGTAACTAGAGAAGAAAAACAGAACACAGAAACTCACTCAATTTGGAAGCTTTTGATTGTTGCTTATTAGTTGTGTAAACCTTAAAACACCATGCAACCTTTCTAGTCTTCATGTTCTCCACCCATACAATGTAGGCAATAGAATTCCCTCTCATCAGTATCAAGAGTTCATACATATGAACGAATCATACATCCAGAAGGACTGGGCTTATAATAAGTGTCATTTGCAAGGATCTCATGCTGCTGTGTTCCAGAAGTTGTATTAGCACCATTTTTAGAAACCAAACACAATCCTTCTGACATCAGTGCTTAGACATAGGTATTATGGAGTGTTGCTTTATTGATGATAGTACTAGGCTACAAATGGCAAGCAAGAGTTCAGAAGGCTTATCACATTTTACCAATGTTGAAAATGAACTATCTGCCCTACTTAATAGCTCCAGCTCACATCATGGTTTAGAAGCATGTAATATGAAATAACAGCCCAAGGTTTTTGGTCCTGTGTTGAACCTGTCTTTTATACAGGATAGAGAACCACAGTAAATTTCAACTTCTGACTTGATCAATGTAAAGGAAAAGTATTTACAGTTTTTGAGACTGCCAATTTCACTAATTCATTGCTAAAATTCCATTTCTTTCATAAAATATTAACTACTATTAGATAGCTATCTGCTAAATTCTGGAATCATAGCACGGCAAAAATCAGTGGCAAAGTAGTTACTAGAAAACTTTTGATTGAAATTTCTTTCACAGTTGTGAATTGTTTCTTATTCTGTAGGGTTTACTTATAGGCTATATATATATGTATATATGTGTATATGTAAATACACACACACATATATGTAAATGTATATATATGCATATACATATATATTGTTCTGTTTTGTTTTGATTTGGGGGGGGTGTGTTTCGAGACAGAGTTTCTCTGTGTAGCCCTGGCTGTTCTGGACCTCACTCTGTAGACGTAGACGAGGCTGGCCTCGAACTCAGAAATCCACCTGCCTCTGCCTCTGCCAGGTGCTGGGATTAAAGGCATGTGCCACCACCCACCACCCAGCACTTGTTTTGATTTTTGAGACAGAAATTTTCTGTGTAATCCTGGCTGTCCTAGAACTCACTCTGTAGACAAGGCTGGCCTTGAACTCACAGGGACTCACCTGCTACTCTCTCTCAACTGCTGGGAGAGAGAAAGGCATGTACCATAACCATCTGGCTCAAAAATATATATTTTTATTATATCATAGAAAATATGATCATACCATTTTGTATTGTTCTTGAACTATTTTAGACTTAATTAATCAATTAATTATTTCCATGTGTATGCATTTTTGTCTGTATGCACATATGTGAACTGTGCATACAGTTCTGTGCTTGTGGAGGTGAGAAGAGGGTGTTATATTCTCTGGAACTGGAGTTACGGGTGTCAGTGACCAACTATGTGGGTGCTGAAAACTGAATCTGGGTCCTCTGTAAGAATAGCAAGTGCTCTTAACTGCTGAGCCATCTTTGTATCATTGGAGCCATAGTGTTTTAAAAGTTGATCATTCGAAGTGATTAAAAGATAGTTTTAAGTACTAGCATTTTGGACACACTGTTTCCATCTGTGCATGTTCACAATTTATTCATAAATGAGTGTCTGATATAGTTATATTGCTAAGCTAACAGTTCCATGACTTCAAGGTTCCTGAAGAGCTAGACCCTAATGAAGGCAATCCTCTGAGGTCTGTGATTCAAAGAGGTGGGGCAAACCCAAGTTCCCATATCATCATTCATATTAATCTGATTAACATTTCCAGTCTCATTTGCAAAGTGCAGGGATCAGGAATTTTGGCAACCATCTGGGTAACAAAACTCCTTCCCCAAGGATCTTGTAAATTTCTGTCCATATGCTCCTTGTAAAATTGCATTGCCTCAGGGTGCCTTACACAGCTCATGTCTGCAAAGATGGCCAACCAACCAGATCTGTGATGGTGCCCTTCATCCTTTCAGGACATAGCAATGTTATGTATTGGGGGTGGTATTTTTACATGTTGGACATTACATACTTTTTATTAATAATATGAATACTGAGAATAATGAATGCATTGAGCGTGGGAAAGGATTATATGATACCAATCTTTTAATATATGGAATCGTTTTAAAAGGTCCTCGATGGTATGGTACACAAAAAAGACAGTGGCCTTTTTACCTTCCAGGACAAAATCTTGACAGCAGCAGTTCAGAATGTGAACTTCCACAGCATCCCTTTGTTTGGATTTGTCCTACAAATGCCTTTGTTTTTTTTGTTTTGTTTTTGCCTGTATGGGTGTAAGTTTAGGTGTAATATATGCTATTTACACACTCATTTGTGTATGTGGAAGTGCCCATGTGTATAGCAGGTGTGTGTATAAATAAGAAGGTAACCTCAGTTGTCACTCCCCAGGCGCTTGCTTCCTTTTGTTTAAGGCGGGGTTTCTCATGCATCTAGAGCTTTGATGGAAAGGCTATGCTAGCTGGCCTTTGAGCTTCCAGGGATGTGCTTCTCAGCCTAACAGCCCACCCTTGCTGTGCTTTCAGTCACACAGGGCCTGTTGCAGCTTGTTATGTCTATAGAATCTGAACTCAGGTTCTCATGCTTGTCAGGCAACATATTGACTGAGCCATCTTCCCAACTTTACAAAGTCTTTTTTTCACAACAGTAATCTAAAAATATTCATGCTGTCATGATTTTTTTTCCTTTTTGATGATGAGAGAGATTTTCTCTATCTCATTTCTCTGGAAGGTATGTCTTAACTTGCCACTATCTTTCACAGGCTGAGTAATAAATCAAAGTTTCCCTCCTTAGTAACCGTAAGGAGCATGCATCTTTATCTTTAGTTTTCAATGTGAGTTGGAATATTTATTCCATGAATTCCTCAGAAGCTGGATGAATGATGGAAGATTATCTGAATATTTAGTTCACCTAAAAAAGATAAAAATAACCAACATAACAAAGCAGAAGAGGTATTAACATCTCAGGATATTTCTATTTCCCAAAGATCTAATTAATAGTTTTCAGTGTCAAAAGTAAGAGCTAATAGGTGAAATCAGCCAATTTAAGACATATCAGATTATATTAAAAGCAGGTTTATTAGAAAGTTTTCCTTGGGTGGGCAAGTTCACTGACCCCAAGGATCAAGGCCAGAGAAGTCACCCATGGGAAAAGGGGTCAGTTAGGAAAGAGAGATGCAAAGAGAGAAGAGAAGAGAGAGAAAGAGAGAGACCAAACTGTCTAGATTATATAGGGCAGAGCCTCTGGGGAGAAGGGAAGCCCAGACCTTGGGTTGGAAAGTTCAGAATTGAGGTCAGGTATGCAGGTAGGGAGTGAGGGATGATAAGAGAATATGTAGGGCAGGTCCTTTTTGGTATGTATAATGTGCACCACAGTTCCTTGTCAGCAGTTTGAAACCAAACAAGAATCACAATGGATATCATACTTAAAGTATGATCTATCTCTTGTTCTTAGACAACCAGACAGCTGAGTGTGATAGGATAAGAGTGATCAAAACTACTCCTTGGGACACTTCATGAAGAAGTATTCCATAGAAACCACATTGTGAATGCCATTGCTCAAAACCTGGCCTAAGAAATTGTAATCCCTATCCTAGAGGTATCTGCAATTACTTCAGAACTGTGTAAATATCAGACTATCTGTTTTGCCTTAAAGCCACTGGCCAGATCATGTTCCTTTGAACATGGGTGGTACAAATTCAGGAAGAAATGTTTGCTTCTGTTGGCCATTAGCTATGTAGAGAAAAGTACTGAGAATAAAAAAAAAAGAAAAAAAAACCACATTGATGTGGCATAATATTCTAATGATTAGAAAAAAAACCATACATCTACCCCCTTCTCCTAGCTATACTCACATAGGAGTTGCTAGGGTAGAAGAATAGAGGGAGGCTAATTCAAAGTACAGTTCCCTACATATGAGGAAAAGGGATAACATTTTAAATGTAAATAAAGAAAATATCTAATAAAAAAAAGTACATTTCCCTGATGCAGCTTCTATGATGTACCGTCCATAATGGAATGGAATTTTAGTTTCATGTTGATATATTTTTTGTAGTCAACCATATACCTGTATGTGACTTTTACCTAAGTTCCTATAAACTGTCAATAGTCTTGTAAGTGAACCTAACACTTATGGATCAGGAAGTCGGACTTGAGTGGAATCATTTCTTTGGTTTGCCTTTGGGGCCCAAGCTGGAGGGAATGGACAGTTATTCAGGTCTCCTCACAAAAGTTAAAACTCAATGCTAGAACTAAGTAATTTTCACCCAACTTCATTTATGGGAGTAGCAGTGCTTTTGGCCCAGCCTACTGGGCTCTAAGATGAGTAATTGAGAGGAATTTCAGTGGAATGTAAGAATTCTCATTTGTCCTATAGTGCCAAGCCCCGGAAAAGCCAGAGGCATGGTGGATGAGAAGGCTGGTTTCACTCGGGATCAGGCATGAGCTAAGCCAGCTCTCTGAAGCACACTCCACCCAATCAGTTTGCCAGATTTGTCAGTGCTTGCTTCTCTTCCATCTTACATAACCCCTGACAACCAAGTTAAGACAAGCAACGAACTTTGTTTGTGCAATACTTCTGTGAAGAAAATCCAGAATCCCCAGGAAGTATCATTTCTGTGAAACCCACACAGTTACAGTCAATTTCTGTGTTCTCAAAAATCTGGAACCCAAGAACCAAGAAAGAGAGTGGTGCCTTATGTACTTCTCCCCCCATTGGAGTGTGTAATAAGAGTCTGTTAAGCCATTTGTTCCCAAACCTGTTTAAGTTGTTGACTTGTTATTAGAATTATATAATGTGATTAAACATACTAACCGGTGAAATGTCTGTATGAAAATGAAGAATCACATTACCATGGATACTAATTGAAATAGTTCAGAATGATCTAATGAAGAAAAATTGCTCAAATAATAGTTAAGAATCAGAAAAATGGTTTATTAAGTGGAGGGGGTTGCCAATGAGGCTGACAATCTAAATTCTATTATCCCTAGACCTTACAGGGTGGAATGAGAGAAGTGACCCCTTTATCTTGTCTTCTGACTTCAAGTTAGGCACTGAAATATACACGTACACACATACAAGGGCACACACATGGTAAATAAATAATAAATAAATAAATTCAAATTACATTAAAGTATACTTGACAATTCAGCTCCAAAATATTTAGTGGAAGAATACAAACTCAAAAGCCTTTAAGTTTTCATCTTTGCAATAAAAACTGAAAATGGAAATTTATAGCTACTTTATTATAGGTATGGTTTATGTAAGATAAATGACAGAAATACCTTTGAGATAACCCATACATAACAAGAGGCTATTAGGGACTATGGGTTTGGCTCAGGTCTAGAGTTCTCTAGCTTTGGGATGAATTGGCAACACTACACAAATTGGGAGTGTAACTGATGCACGCCCATAATCCCAGTCCTCTGGTAAGTAGAAGAAAGAGGATCCAGAGCTCCAAAGAAAGTTTTGGTCCTCTAGCTAATGATTATTGTTATACTTGTTACAGATTTTTCAGTAAAGTAAAGGCAGAAGAGATTTGAGCTAAGATCATACCTCATGGGTGAAATGTTCACATGTTATATGTAAGACTCTGACCTTGATACACAGAAACACACGCACACTCACACACACAAACAAACAAACAAAAACAACCAAGAAAACATAGATATGTTAAAAGTGTAAGGTTTACATGATTTAAATTGCAAATATCTGCTATAGTCTGCTTCTTCCAGTAAATCCAAAGTAAAAAAGGAAGCATTTTCGTTCATGTTTCAATATTACATCCTTTTTACTGTGGCCTAAATTTTAGATAGATCCTGACAACTTACTCGTCTCCAATAAACATTACATATTGACAGCCCCTCTCCTATATCCAATACCCTATAACCTATATCATACTTGAACCTTGCTTATGAGTGCTTTTACATCCCAGACCAGATGTTTTACTTATAACCATCGTCCTTGTCCAGGGAAGTGAAGAATCAGTGGATGATTGAGTGAATATCTTGACACTGTTTTTAGAAAGTTTTGTGTTAATACTAGAGAGAAAAATATTAAATTACTATTTAAAAAGCAATATATTATTTTATTTACTTAAATCGTCCCTAGGGTTTTTTTTTTTTAATAAAACCTACAAGACCCATTCTATCAACAAAAGAATTATAAAAATGGCCTAGTTATACAATATATAAAGTAAAAGCATAATGTGATAAGTGACTAGACCGGAGTTTAAAAAAGAAAGTTATCAATGCCCATGGCCTTAGAGAACAGGCCTTTGACTGAAGACATGGGAATTAGGGAGATGTAACTGAAGATTGAGAGTCTGAGGTTCGGATATATTTGATCATGGCCACGTTATGGAGGCTCTCTCACCTCCAGTTTTCTCGTCGTTAAAAACCAACCATGATGCTGAGGGGTGTTTTTGTGTATATTTATTTAATCAAAGTTTTTGAATCATTACAAGTACTTGGGATCTCTAAATTTATTAAGAGTCTGTAAATATTTGAAAAGTTTCAGACAAGAAGTAGCATTTGAATTGTTTGACTTAGTAAGTCTGGAGGCTAAAGAGGATGTTGAAAACAAGCACCCGAACAACATGTGCTGAGCCATTCAAGGAATGAGTACACAAGGAAGAGCCAGAAGAGTGGAGCATCTAAGGAAAGGGAGGTCATGTCAATATGAGAGCACTGAGCAGGTCATGTCAATATGAGAGCACTGAGCAGGTCATGTCAA
>NW_022196903.1:97003597-97039426 GCF_008632895.1 Mastomys coucha
TATGAGAGCACTGAGCAGGTCATGTCAATATGAGAGCACTGAGCAGGTCATGTCAATATGAGAGCACTCAGCAGTCTCTGGACGCTGGGAGGGAAACAATAACAGTTACTATAACTGGAATCTTCAGCCACTCATGTTCAGAGAATGAACCACTAAGTTCCAGAGAAGGGATTGGAGTTTATGTCACTGTCTTCAAAGAGTAATCCTGGGATGAGTGGATGAAAAGATGGGGAAAATGGAAAGAAGATTAACAAAGGACCAAGCAAGAGATCCAATTGCAGCATCTTTGCATTCGCGAGAGCATGAATTTATGTCTGCAGCTGCCTACCTTACAATGTGGAGATAAAAAAATTTCCTCATATCTTCCTTCTATTCTCGTATGGAGTCTACAGTGCTTAAGTAATTTGATTTGAAATAATCTTTCTTCCTGTGCGAAGTGCTCTCAGCCACCTCATTAATTTTGATTTTATGCTCAATAAAGTTTCTGTTATTTCTGCAAATTTCATATCTGGTTAGGCTCCTGGAGCTCTGCCCTTTTCATCTCATATTTAAAGTACAGATCCCTGTGTTAATAGTCACCCATTTCTTTTGTATGTCCCTTCAAGTCTTATTCGTCCAAGAAAAATACTCTATCTCTGTATTTCTCATTCTCTGATCTCTAATGGTTTGTATTATCTGTCACTCTGACCACCTTTTATTTTTGTGTATATGTGCATGTATGTCCATATTCATCCATTATGTGTTTATATTAGTGTGGATTCGTGTCATAGGTATGTGTGTGTACATGCATGTGTGTGCTTGTGCATGCGAAGGCTTAGATGTCATTCTTCAAGAACCACATGTATTGTTTGCATGTTTGTTTGTTTGAGATGGAAACTCTCATTCTCCTAGTGTCAATCAGGCTTGTCTTTACCTTGTGAGCACTTTGATGATGATGATGATGATGATGATGATGATGATGTGTGTGTGTGTGTGTGTGTGTGTGTGTGTGTGTGTGTGTGTGTACAAGGGTACTAGGCATCTAACTCAGGTCTTGAGCTTTGCAATGGGATCCTTGTCCTGACTGAGTTATCTCTCCAAACTTCTTGTTTCACTTCTACATTGCAGCTGTAATTCTTAGATTTTTTTTTTAATTCTATTTTCATTGATTCCTTGAGAATTTCACACAATACATTTTAATCATTTTCACTCCCCATATCTCCTCCCACTTTCTTCTCAATTTACTCTCCATTTCACATCCTTGGTTTTGTTTTTTTAGAAGTCACTGTCTCTTCATAACAGATACATTAGTCCTCAGACTGCTGCAGCCTTTCTTTCTCCATCTTCCTTGATGCTCCTAGAGCCTTGGGTGTAGGTATTTTGTTGTAAATATATTAATTGGGATGGGCACACCTTGATATGTTGTTCTATGCATTTCTTGGTTATGTAACCATTTCATGTATGGTTTTCTTCCATTAAAACATAGTTCTAAATGGTTACTTATTCCCCAAATGTAAATGCAGTGCATATCATGTGCAGAAGGTTGTGGAAGATAGAAGGAAACAGGGATATTGCATGATTCAATGTCCTTAAATATAGGAAGACAGACAACAGGAACAGTGAGTAACTAAATCAGAAAATTTCTAAGTGCGGTGATTCATTAGGGAGTTTAAGACAGATAAATTCTTTGGGAAGGACTTTGAGGACAAGGAAAAACATGCTGGGTAGAGAATCTGTAGGAGGACCAAGCTGTCATCTTTGAGGAACAACAACAAAAATATATAATATGATTGAATTTCAATTGTAAAATGGACAGAGAGGCTGAGGCAGATTGATCAGAGTTCTGCAAATCACTGGTGCAAAGGAAGCGAAATGAGAAGGCAGGACAAATTTATTAGGTACATACCACATACATACATACATAAACACAGAGACACTCATGCATATATACATATAAATGTATATGCTTGCATACACACAGACACACACATACATACACACATCATACATATGTACATATACATACACACACATGCACCCATGTATACACACACATACTCCCCCCCACATATATATGCATCCACATCCATACACACATAAGCAGAGGCACAAACACATATATACACACATGCAGATATACATTCATATATTCATATACACATTTATATACACATTCACACAAATACACATGTAAACATACATTCATACACATATACATATATACATATGCATACACACACTTATTAACATCACAATTTATTGGCTATGAGATAATGTTTATTCTCTAGTAAAGGCCAAAGGAGAATGTTCTTTTCACTGTGATAGAGGATAAAATGCTGGTATTTGTTTAAGAGAGAGAGAGAGAGAATATCTTGTCCTGTGTGTCTGCTTTTGTATTAGAGTCACACCCACGAAAACTCTATTCTCATGACTAATTACCTCCCAAAGGCTCCCTCAACCCAGTTCTATCACATGTTTTTGAAATGTACAGTTCTTCACTCCATGCCACATGTATCATATGCTATCCACAGTCTAGCTGAGAAATTGTTCTGACTTGTAGTAGAATTGCAGTAGTGGATTGGGATGGACAAACAGAGAAAGATGCCAAGATAGGACTTGTTGATAAAAGAAAAGTTGAGAGGGAAAGAAGGAAACAGACTCAAGGTGAGACATCATTTGCAAGCTGATGCATTAGAATGTGTGATCGTGCCATTACTCTTTTGGTGATGATAGTTTTAATAGGAAAAATGTTTTACTCAGTAAATTTCTGAGAGTCTATTTAAAAGATAAGAGTTAGAAAAAAGAAGGTAGACAGTAAATAGTAAATATTTCATATTTGCCAGCCATATGGTCTTCAGTCAGTAATACAATAAATAAATAAATAAGACTATGTCCCAATACATTTTTAAAAATGTATTCATTTTACATCACGCTTACTGCCCACCTTCTGGCCACCCCCCTTCCACAATCCTTTATGTATCCCCTCTCCTTTTTTACTCTGAGTTTGGGATCTTCTTGGATATTCCCCCACTCTGATACCCTGGCACTCTGCAAAACTAGGTGCTTCCTTTCCCACTGAAGCCAGACAAGGCATCCCAGCTAGAAGAACATATCCTACATACAGGCAAAAGCTTTTAGGATAGCCCCCACTCCAGTTGTTCAGAGCCCACATGAAGACCAAGCTGCATATTTGTTACAAATATGTGGGGAGGCCTAGTTCCAACCTGTACGTGCGCTTTTGTTGGTCATTCAGTCTCTAAGAACTCCAAGGGTCTAGTTCAGTTGATTCTGTTAGTCTTCTTGTAGAGTTCCTATCCTCTTAGGTGCTTCAATCATCTCTTCTATTCTTCCTTAAGTCTACAAGCTCCATCCACTGTTTGGCTGAGTGTCTGGAGTGTCTGCATCTGTCTAGGTCAGTTGGTGTCTGAGGCCTCTCAGAGAGCAGCCATGCTAGATTCCAGTCTGCAAGCATAACAGAATAGAAATTAATGGTGTCAGGGACTGGTGCTTATCCATGGGATGAGTCTCAAGTTGGACAGGTTATTGGTTAGCCATTTCCTCAGCCTCTGCTCCATCCCCAGTCCCTGAATTTCATGTAGATAGGCTAAGTTTTAGATCAAAAGTTCTGTGAATGGGTTAGTGTCCCTATCACTTTATCAGGGTTTGTTTGTGCCTGGACGCATGAGGCAGTCTTCCCAGACTCTGGATATCCCCAGTATGGTGAGTCACAGCAAAGCACATACATGGTATGTATTCACTAATAAGTGGGTATTAAGATGTCTATCCTATACTCCACAGACCCAAGGAATCTGGACAACAAGGAGGACACAAACAAGGATGCTTGAGTCTCACATGGAAGGGTAATAGAATACTTTTTGAAGGCAGATGGAGGGAGGGTAGTGGGTAGGAGAGGGAATGGGGGGGGAGGGGAAGTTCAGTGTCAGGTGTGGAATGGCCATATAGACATAGAAATACATTTTTCAACTACTTCATTATTGTTTATTTCACTCATTGTTTATACCCTCATATCATGGCTCCTTTATATTGAGTAAAATTCTTTGATTGTGTCTTTTAAAAAAAAAAAAAAGAAATCTGAAACTGATAGGAGGTGGGGGGTAGATATGATGAACATCTCCATGAATAGTTGGAAACTTAGGATAAGGGAGGCTACCAATACATCTTTATTTATAAAAAACAAAAAACAAAAAAACAAAATAAAAAACAAAAAGCAAAAACCAAAAAACCAAAACATGAACTATAATTTACCAATCTTTGTTATATATGGTAAAAGAATGGAAAAAGACCTCATGCTTCTAATGGATGTAGTCTTTCAGAATATATTTAATTTAAAGATGGAGACTTCACATGAGATTAGAAATCTGAATTATTGTGTTTTTTCCACTTGAGTATATTATTTTCACCACATTCATGTGTACGTTTCTCTCTGTGTGTATATGCATTCATGTCAAGGAACTATTCTCTGGATGTGAATTTACTGGAACATAGGGGCTGTGACGGGTACCAGAAACCAAACTTGGGTCCTCTGCAAAAATAGTATGTATTCTTAACTCGTAAGGCATGTCTCTAGCCCCACTAATATGTTTTAAAGCACTTTTTGTTTCTCTCATTAGGAATTTCTGTCTGACTGTGTATAAGTCTGCATTCCCACATGCAGAAGATGCAACCATTGGCTAAACATTTTTGTTATCAAACCTTAATGGAAAACAGCAGCTAAAAGGCTTCATACAATTGAGTGGCAGCGAGAGAACATTTATTGTTATTTCTAATTGATTCAATTATGCCAAGGGGCATCCACTTTTCCAGTGTCTTTTCTACATTGCTCTTCATTGAAAGGTGTCATCTGAATTTGACAATCACTTCCCCTTTGCAGGGGTCAGACCTATTTACTATCTGTATCTCAGGAAAAGTCACAGCCCCTATGTCCCAAATGTTATTCATATTTATTCCAAATTGTGATGCATTGAAGTGGCTCCTTTTATCTTGCCTTTAAAGTCCTGATAACAAAAAAGACAGGAAGATCAATAACCACATGATGGGTAACTAATTGCTTTTGCTTCAACCTGCAAACTGCCATCCCTGGAGGAGCTCATTCCAAAGTCCATTTGACAATCTCCAATATTGTTTTCAAGCTTGGCAAAAATCTAGACTGCAAATGGAGTAGGAAAATATGCTTAAAATGCGTCTATCATTAATGCCTTTATATGTGTGTACTACTCAGTGTGATCCATATACAGAATTTTCAACAGGCAATTACTAAAATGACTGTTAAGTACAGAGAGTCTCTTCATTTTGGAGAGAATGATAGTGTACTAAATGTCACTGAATTGCTTTTAAAAATGTTTTAATTCACTGTTGGATACATCAAAGCATCAGACTGAAAATGTATTTTTAATAGTTTATTGAATACTATGACTTGTAACTAAGACAACTTGATCAGTTGTGAAGGCCAGGCTCTAAAGCAAAGAATCTCTTATTTAATCTTCACAAAAACATGAGATAAGCATTCCTATTTATAAACAGTCTGCTTCAACTGTTTGCCTTGGAACAAAGTTCATTCACTTCTTTGTGCCTTAGTTTTTCCATCAATGAACTGGAGACAAAAATAATGCCTATTTTGTTGAGTTATTATGTAGACAAAATACACTGATATTTTAAGACTTTTAGAGACCATCATATATAAAAGGAGACTTAACTAATAACAATATGATGGTAACTCCTTCAAAGTCACAAAGCAAAACATGGCAGGAGCCTTTTGCATAGTAAGCAGTGGGTAATAAAAATATGATTGTACACATGGGAAGAGCCAGCATATGCATGTATAAGGTGAGAGAAGGCCAACTTGGGAATATCATCTTATATTCCTCTACACATAGATAACTGATATTTCTTAGTATACGGACACCTGAACAAACAGAATCCACGGATTGTTCTTGGTTATATAATTTTCAATGTGTAAAGCAAATCACAACTATTTTTATCGTCCTCTTAAGAATTTGCCAGGGTCTCAACCACCAACCAAGGACTGCACATGGATGAGTCCGATTGTTCTGGCAACATGTGTATAGTAGAGGATTGCAAATTCGATCATCAATAGGAGGAGAGGACCTCGGCCCTGTGAAGGTTCTGTGCCCCAGTGTAAGGGAATGCCAGGGCCAATAAGTGGGAGAGGGTGGGGTGGCAGGCATGGGGAAGGGGGAGGCAACAGGGGGTTGTTTTTGTTGGTTTTGTTTGTTTCTTTGTTTTTTGGAGGGGAAACTGAGAAAGGAGAAATTTACATGTAAATAACGAAAATATCTAATAAAGAATTTGCCAGGGTATAAGTATACATTTAAAATTAATCAGCTGAGGGTCATCTGGGTTGATTCCATTCCCCGGCTACTGTGAATAGAGCAGCAATAAACATGGATAAGCAGGTGTCTCTATAGCAGGATATAGAGTTCTTTGGGTATATACCCAAGCATGCTGTAGCTGGATCACGTGGCAGAAATAATTCAATATGCATGAGATCTCAACATGCTCAAGACAGATAAGATGCCATCATGGAGAAGGCCGGTGGTCTGTCCTCAAGTCCCACCACTACCCAAGTACATCTTTGTAATCTATAGCTACTAGAAAAGTCAGTTTTCTTTAAGGTTGTGGCCTCTGGAAGGCTGACCACACCCAGTACAGTACAAATTAGACTTCATTTATTTATTTTTTAAATAGGATACAGAGTTGGGTGAGTAGGGAAAAGCAGATGGATTTAGGTAAAGCTGCTGGAGGGGTAAAGATGACCAAAGCATGTAATACAGATTTCTCAACAAAATATAAAAGAATTTTTCAGGGTAGTGATAACTGCAGGAAATTGTTTTTCTAAAATGAAATATGAAATTTTCCTGCTGAGAATCTTCTTCTTGGTAGCTCCTTGTTTACAGCTTGTCTTCTTGTTTCTGTGGAAATGTACAGATGTTACTTTGTACCTCTCAGAGAGCTGAGAGAGCTTTGCTCCATATCTCTAGGTATGGAGCAAAGTCAGTACCACGTGGAACTCTGACATTTCTCAATAAACCTTGAATGACTCTGTTTCACATGCAGCTTACACACACATGCACACACAACACACACACACACACACACACACACACACACACACACACACACATACTTTTTTCCTCTTAACCAAGATAGTATTTCAGAAAACTAGGTAAAAGTCAATGGGAAATATACGATTTTGTTTCCTTCCTCCTTCTATTCCTCCCTCTCCCCTCTCGCCTATGTGTGTCTATGTGTCTCTGTCTGTCTGTCTGTCTGTCTATCTATCTATGTGAGATAGACTCACTCTGAAGCCTAGGCTGCCCTCATACTAGATATGGACCTCCTGCCAAAGCCTCCATAGAGTTGGGATTATAGGAATGAGACACTATGTTTAGTTGCTACTTACTAGCTTTTAAAATGATCTTCAAGACAATGAACTCTGTCAGGACAGTCACTAATAATCAAGAGTTTTTGGAAGCCATTTATATTCTTGTGGTTGTCCTATATTTCCTCACCATTCTCATGCTCAAATATATTTCTTCTGCATTTTGAAGAGTGATTAGCTTTAAATAGGACAGATCTGGACAGCTCCATGTATCCACTTAACCACCACCACCTTACCCCATGTGTCAGGCTCACTTACCTCTCGGTTTTGCCCAGAGATAGACTTCTTGCTCTTTCTTCTTAAGTAGAAACGCTTTAATACTTTATCATCTTATATTAATCTCTTCACTCACTCACTTATAAATGTAAACTCAATGGTATTACGTAGTTGCAGAGAAATTTTAAAATGAAATAAAAAGATTGTAGAAGTGTTCATCTCTTTCTCCATCCAATTCTTCTCCTCTAATTATATTGAATGATAATGCTTAGAATCTTAATCAATCCAATGGACAGATGAGGAGTGTGAGTTTGTACATGTACTGGGAATGATACCTCTGTGACTTATTAATGGTGTATGTTTTACTCACAGTACTATACATACATTCCCTTTTCCTTCACTGAAATATTAAAACAAAATGCTTACCAAGAATATCTGTAAAAACAGACCCTAAAACCTCACGAATTCCTGTGGAAAAGTGATGGGTGTTATATGGGGCTTCTGGTTTATGAGATTCAGTGGGGTGAGGGGTGCTATGCAGAGGACAGAATGTTCCTGTTTTTCTTGCTATTGAAAACTGAGTGTCTGACATTGCTGTTGTCCAAGAATCATTTCCTTGCTGTCCTCAAGTGTTTAAAAAGCTTTCTTGAATAAAGCCGATTTCCTCTCTCAGTCTTGTACTTTTAATGGGCTTCATGCTGTTACAAATACTCAGACAAGATTTCCCTTTCAATTCTCTAAAATGTTAGACTGAGACAATTAAATTCCTCTCGAGTCTTTCGGAAGTACTCTGGGATGGAAGCAGTGAGAAAATAATTGCAAAAGATCAGGCTCCTGACTGCCAGCATCACCTACAGACTGCTTCTGCCAGCTTTGCAGTCTGACTCTAGATCCAGTGAACCCAAGCATGTAACTAGGAGTCCACAACCTAATCCATTCTTTTATTTTTTATTAGATATTTTCTTTATTTGCATTTCAAATGTTACCCTCTTTCCTTATTTCCCCTCCAAAATTCCCCTATCCCATCCCTCTCTCTCTGCTAGTTAACCCAGTCTCTTCTGCTTCCCAGTCCTGGCATTCCCCTACACTGAGGAATTGAGCCTTCTCAGGACCAAGGGCCTCTCCTCCCATAGATGTCCAACAAGGCCATCCTCTGCTACATATGCAGCTGAGGCCATGGGTCCCTTCAGAATCTCTTTTATGAAGAAATACTTAACAATGAAACATATGCCCTCATGGATGATGTAATCTGTGCTTTTAATGTTTGCTGCTTCTACGTATTTTTAATACCTGTGAAGACTTATTTTAGAATGTATGGGAACAGGACCGAGGATGGGGAATGAGAGACCACAGAGTCATGTGACAAATTCCTGGGAAATCCGACTCCAGAGACCAGCGTCAAGGTGCAGATCTGGGTTTATGGCCCACTTCATAAACTTATATAGAGTGTTTGAATCAATCACAAGCCCCTAAAACTTGGGCCAATTGGCTATCTGCTCACTGTCATTGTTCCAATGATCCAGTGAAAGCCCTGCCTAATGAGGTATCTCAGAAGTTGTAGTGAGGGTATTATCATCTGTGAGGACTTCTGTGAAGAATTCTATGAGGACAGATGAAGCAGTCAAGTGCCCTGGCCTTTGTTCTGTTTTGCTGTCTCACTGGAGTGCAGGGAGCCATCTTAGACCTAATGCCATGTGCAGCAGACCAGGCCTCTTCGGGAAGTTTCAGGAGCTTGGCCTGTGGTGCCTTTCTCTCCATCACATAAGAATGTGTAAAGTTTTCTGTGCCAACATCTTTGTAGCATAAAACCCTCCTGGCACTGCCACATACCATTTCTGATGTGATTTGGGCACTGCTTGTTGACCTACCAAGTCACACCCATGGATGTCCCTCTCCTTTCTATCAAAATTCATTTTCTTTTTAAACAAAGTGTAAGGACATTCAGAAATCTCAGTGCTCCCTACTTTCTTTGTATTGTCATAGGCTCCATTTCTGACATTATGAATTCATTGATGCATTAATTGAAGAAACCCATGTTGTTCTTATAAAATGAAATTGTTTTATGAATCTAATTCCACTCCTGTCCCAACTGCTATTACATCAAGCCTTCCAGCCTTCAGTTTAATACATTTACTGTTGGAAAATAACATCTATTACATAATTTTTATTAAGTTGGAAATGAGTTTTACCTTTTTTTGGGGGGGGGAGGGGAGTGTTCCTTGTATAGCTAACACAGTCCTGCAATGTGCTATATAGACCAGGCTGGCCTTGACCATCAAGTGATCCACCTGCCTCTGCCCCCCAAGTAAATTAAAGCTATAGACCACTATGCCTGGCTGTGTGATAACCCTTGATATCAACCCATGAACTTATTGTTACTACTTTATTTCAAGGAAAGTTAAATTATTATTCACATTTCTTCAGATGAAGAATGCGAACCAAACAAAAACAGTCTAGGTTGTCAGAGCTTGGATATAGTGCATAGGCAGTCTAGGTGCTAATTTCATGTACTGAACACCAATAGCTATTGCTGTCCAATTAAATGTCCTGAGTGTCAAAGAAAGTAATGTAGGCACTTAACATAAGCCCATTATTTGAATATATTTTATATAGGGTAAAATTTTTTAACTACTGTAAAAATAGGCAATTGTGTAACATAGCATGCACCACTAATTCCAATGCCCAACAATCAGAGCCATGAGACTCTGATGTTACAGACTAACTTGGAAATTATAATAAAATGCTGTCTTGAAAACAAAACAAAACAAAACAAAGATAGCACAGATATATGGAAGTGAAAATATGGGAGCAAAAAATTAAAAGTATTCTTTGGGTATTATGCTCATATTAATTATTGTACATTGTGTGGCAATGCATTACCTTACCCTTTGGGAGCACAAAAGTCTAAAATCAGTTTCCAAAAATTAAATTCAAGTGTTTTACCTGAGTTGTGCTTCTTCTAGCTGTCCCTTTGCTTTTTCCAGTTTGTCAGCTCTTCCTGTATGTCTTAACTCGATGCCTCTGCCTTCTTCAAAGCCAGTGATATCATCACTTATGTCATGCCTCCCCTAATTCTTACCCTTTGCTTATTCTCTTTCATTTATGGTGATGACATAAGACCTACCAGAATGATTTCTCTGAAGTATGATTCATAACACAATTCCATCATCAAAGACAACACAGCCATAGGGTTAGAAGATGAAAATCAATGGAGAGAGGATGCCATTCTGGCACATTCCCACAAATAAAGAATAGAATTCAGGAGATATTTAGGCAGAAGTGATGTTTGGATAAAGCTTCTTCTATATCTACACATTTTGTCTGTTGTACAAGAAAGGAAGTAAAATGAAATAGCTTCTATTTGCTGAAAATAGAATTATAAAAGTGATAACATGCATGGTTGATGTTAAAATAATGATTAGAGGCCAGATATTTGATGCTCTCAAATATCTGGTAAGTTAAATAATGAGGTACTCAAAGCAGAAACCTAATAAATACCACTAACTGACAAATTATGGAAATGATAGATTTTTACTAAGTTTAACTGATAAGACCCTCTCTGTTGTCAGGAGCAATATTTATGAAAGAACACCCAATCCTATTTGTCTTAAGTTGTACTGGAAAGCAGATAGGCATATGATGGCCCAAGAATAGTCCTAGATATCTACATACTCCAAAAAACACTTTAAATTACAGGAATAATTGTTCTTGCATGAGTCAATATGTCCTACTTGTGGTATGTATGATAACTCATTCGGAGACCATGGGAACTATGTTACACTTTCACAAAATACTACACGCTGGCCTTTAACTCAGAAGTAAGTAGAACTCAGTAAGCTAAGACATGGATTCACACCAGTAGAGCACGGTTCATTTCAGAAGCCCATTGTTAGATCACAACTGATGAGCAGCTCTTCTCCCCCACTTCCCACCCCCCCATACACACATACACACATACATAAACAGACAAACACACACACATACCAGGTCATGGCTCCCTGGAACTCTTTCTGGATCTGTGTTGATAAAACATACTGTGGCCTTGCTGCCTCCCTCCCCCTTGCAACTGAGAGGTAACAGCTCAAAAGAACTTGGAATTAAAACTTTTTATCAGGGCCTTCTGACTTCTAACACATAGGTTAGAATTCCAGTGCCAAAAGGACCTGTAAGAGTCAGAGGCTCTCTCTGTCCTATGCAGCTGAAGATATCCTCTCCCTTCAAGACACCATCATGTCTGTGGTGTGAAGCTATACCTCTTCTGTGATTCCAACAATGGATGGGTGGAAGAGTGTATATATCTCCCAACAGAACTTCTGTCTGGCCATGTAGGACTTTTGCCTTTCCTAGCAAAACTCTTTCTTTGACCTGATGGGTATGCTCTCCCATCTCCTAATTGCCCCACACCCTACTTTTCATAACACCTAGTTGGTTTGAAAACTCAATCTTTTGTGGAATAAGTCACTACTGTAACCATAGAAGCAGTTTTTAAAAATGTTGATTTTTATGGTTTCTTTGAACAAGGAGAATCAAATGGCACAGTTTCTTTTCACTATGGCTCCATGCTCCTGGAGAGTGGTAGACAGGCTCTATCAATTATGCCAAAGAAAGCGTGAAGGACTCAAGTCTGTGACTTCTCTGAAAAATCCCTACTTCTCTTTTAGATCAGCAGATTTGCTTTCTTCACAATCACCCATGTCATTAGTGACTCAGAACAGTGACATTCTTTCATTTTTATCCAGTTTTTAACTGTACAGCCCAGTAGACTGCAAATAAGAGAATTCTGGGATTATTAGTCTTGGGTCCCTATGTGAAGCTCTATGAATAAATTTGACAGTGAGTTCTGTTTTTCAACTAAGCAGTCACCATTTACGTGAACCTACCATTTACTCAAAAAATATCAACTGAATTCCTACTATGTTCTTGGCTCTTTGCAGGGTGTCCTGAGTATGATAATTCAGAAGAGAAGAAACAAAGCTATTCATGCACTTCCTGAATTTGCCCCTTAATGGGAAGAAAGACTTCATAAAAGAAGTAAATGAATTAAGTAATTATCTTTGCAATGAGGGCTGACTAGAGAATCTGGAGCAGGCTCTCCTTGATATCTGTAGAGCCTCACACCAACCCTATGAAGAACAGCAATAAAGATTTCTGTCTTATGTCAACTCAATCCAAGATCACAGGTTTACTTCCAAATTGGAGTCAAGCTTCTGTTTCAAGTGCTTGCCCAAAGCATAGAGTGTCTAAGGAGCCTGTTGTCCATTAGATTTGACAGTCCGTGAGAAGGCCAGAAAACCATAGCCTCAAATCATGGCAACTGGTTCTATATCCAGACAGCATGTTGCATCTCATCACTATGGTAATGAGATGCAGCCCTTGCTAACCTCTCCCTGGACCTCCCTGATCTCTCATCCCCAGGGGAGCTCCTTGAAGATCATTTATGAAAATCAGCAGTAAGCACCAGTGGCCTTTGGAGCCTCTCAGAGAGTACTTAATGCAGTAATTGTTTACTCTGATTTGTAATAAGCGAGAGTAACGCAGTGATGCTAATTTATTTTCCAGAATGTATTCCAGAGCAGAAGGCACCTTGAAGAGCAGGACTCATTTTTTTCTCCCACTGAGAATTACCCTGTCATGATTTTTGCAGTTGAACCTCCACAGGCTCCCCTCGAAGCACAGCTTGCCTTAGATTTACATAAGATGAAATTGCCAAGATAAAGTCCTATCACATGTCAGATCAGCTATCAGTTTTCACCTCCAGATTGGGAAAACCCTTTGTTATAGGAGCAATAATAATATGAAAGGAATAGCTTATTCACTCAGATAACCAGCCATTTTATTTCTTTGCCTTTTAACAGACAACTGATGGTTAGTGCTTACCTGACTCAGAGTGGTTGTTTTGAAATAGCTAAGAAGAAAAAATTAAACACCAACTAGATGTAAACTGTTGTAAAATAAATAAGCCTACAGCATTTATAAGAAATATCTGTGTTGCATAAAGTGGGGTTTCTGAGATGCATGTGTACTCTCATATTTAGAAAAGGCGCTTTTTTTCTGACAATTGGGCTTTTGTAATTGTCGTGGGGGCAAGGGGTATGTGGCTTGGGAACAAGAGCCTTGTAAATTGGCCCTTACCAGCTGCTTTGTCTTGTCTTCTAAATTGCTTGAAAATCTATTAAGATATATGATCCACATAAAGCAAGACCAGAGGGTTTCTGGCGGTAGGCCCTAGGGATTGGATTTTACTTTATCACCCATTAACAAAGAAGGGATTTCATCAGTAGGCTTACCCTCCACTCACCCCTGAGGCCTGCAAAAATCCCAGAGATTAGCCTCTCTAGGATAGAAGCAGAGATGTAAATACCTAGATAGCTATTTGTTAGGAAGACATGCCAAAAACTGTGGGATTCACTAGAATGGTTGAGGTATGAGTCGTGACATAAAGGGAGTGTGGTTTGTAGAGAGAACTGGCCATTAAACCAGACTTCCAAGATATTAGTCAGATAAGAACAGACTTTTATTATTTCTATTTATTAATTTTTAAAAATATTTATTCATTTTTATCCATGTTTATTGTCTGTATATGTGTGTTTTACCTGGATATGTATCATGGCACCATGTATATGCAGTGCCCAAGGAAGGAGAATAGGGTGTCAGATCCTCTAGAACTGAAGTTGCAGATGGTTGTTAGTTATCTGAGCCATTCTGATGGCCTTTTTGTTTGTTTGTCTGATTTGGTTGTGTTTTTGTTTTTGGTTCAATTGTTTGTTTCCTATTGTTTTCCTTACCCTCGGAGAATGTGTTCCTTTATAAACCATGAGCCTAAACAAACCCTTCCTTAGGTTCTGTTTTATTGCTAGTTTTAGCACAGAAATAGGAAGAGTAAACCTATCTATCTATTATCCTTCTGTATATTGGTCTGCTTGTCCATCCATCTCCTATTTTCTAAAAAGATTCTTTCCATGGTATCTTTGACCCTATTCCCACCTTCTGAGATTTGGGTTGCATCAATGTGATTACAGTATTAGAGTGCCCAACTCGTTATGTAAAAGAGAAAAACACAGTAACATCATCCTTGACAAGAGGAAATGAAATGGGCTCTTGTGTCTAGATAGCCAGGATAAAGTGGAGATTTGAACCATTAGCTGATGTTCATAGCTTAGAGTAAAGATTCAGACTGGTAGGCTCTTGATTGTGTTGGAGCTAAAGTCATGTTTTGTTTGGCTTGCATTGTCTATTAGGACTCCTGAATAAATTTTGAACATGGAGAGAACTTGTCAGACCAAACTTAGCTGCTGGCTTCTAGGGGTTTTTGACAATAGAGTTCATTGTTACTGGTGAGAGGACATCATCCCACCTCATTCCTTTGTGTTGTATACTGGTTATAGTGAGTGAACACTTACTGTGACTATGTCGTGTGCCAACCACTGTTCTCTAGCCCTTTCTCATTGGTTATTAGCTCAAGTATGGGTTTAGCAGCTAGCTGTTTTACTCTGTTGGTAAACTTCAACAATCTTACTTAGTCTTTCCTTATTCTGGGATTTGCCTGTGGCCAGTGTCTCAATTTGTAGCACAGTTTTTGCTTCTTTTATTTTCCAAAGAAACTCAAGGGGATTTCAGAGAATCAGCTTAGGTCATTTGTTGGATGGATGGTCCAGGCTTCCAGGAAGCACACACAACCCAAGCCAAACATATAATATCATCCCTGTGTGTATTCACAGTTGTGATCTCACTTCTTACAGTCAGCATAGGGTTTCTTGCTTCAGCTGTATTATATGGTATGTAATTCATACAACACAATATACACTCCCTCCCTCCACCCCATTCCTGAGGATTGGCAGCCCCATCTCTGCAGCCTGTATTTATTAGTAAAACCATGATTGCCTTCCGTTTATCTGTGACTGGGTTTTGCTTAAAGAGAGTGGCTTCCTGCCAAAATGAGATGCATGCTTAATGAACTCGAATTCTCAGAAGCTCAGGCCTCTCAGAAATCCTCCATGTCAGCCTGAAGCAACTGGGTGGGTGGGGGGAGATGGATAAGATTCCAAAAGGTATATACAGAGTGACTCACATTCTTATCATTAGTTTTCTGTGTGGATAATTCCTCTGAAAGGCCTATAAAATCTTATTTTATTTTCCAAAAATAATTTGAGCTAAGAACCTAATAGTCTCATTTTTTCAAGTAAGTTAGAATTTTTGGTGTGTGTGTGTGTGTGTGTGTGTTTGTCAGGAAAAAGGCAAACATGAGGTGTCTAGAATGTGTTCTGAGTAGTATTAGATTTGTGTATAGTTTTGAAACCATTCCATTTTGGTAAGAGGGTGCTAAAAGCATGTTACTCTTTAGTATGGGGTAGATTGCAGGGTTAGAATATACAGTTGTATCTCTCCCAAAAGAAGAAATTGCAAAGGCTGAAGAAATGATGATCGTAGTGGTTTCTGGGCTCACCTAGGCTTTTCAATCTCCTAGAAGATTAGATGGCAGGGATAAAATGACTTCGCAGGGATTGAGTGCTTTCAGACAGTGTAATATGGTGCTGTGTTTTAAGAAACACATAGCTCTTGTTTGTAAAACATGGTGGCTGCTAAACCTGAGCATTTGAAGGATGAGAGAATGTAGCCTATCTGGTTATGAACTTGAGATGACAAACCCAGAGCAGCCACCTGCCCCACCATTAACCCTTTGATTTACATGTGGCAGACTGCATCTCATCTCACTGGCAATGAAGCCATGATAATGTGGTCCCTGACCTCACCAGCATACCCCATAATTCCCTCTTCCCCGGTACATCAAACCATGCACTAGGATGAAAATTGGTGTTTTGAAGCATGGATTTACCAGGGAAACCCTAGGGAGCAGAAGGAGTTAATGCTATTTTCCAGCCTGCCTAATTTACTCCAAGAGGGCATTATGTCCTATGGGGGAACAAGAATGTATGAGTGCCTGGAAAGAAGTGCTTGGGGTTGGGGTGGGGGGGAAGCTAGAGAAAATCCAGAAATGACACCATCCTCTCTCCAACCTGTCGTACTGCAATTCATTTGCGTATAGCTCTGTTCTTAGACTTCAATGACATTCCAGCAGTCTTTGAAGACAAAATTTGAGATCCATTCTGTTGTTGGTTTGTTTCTCTTTTCTCTATGACTGCCTGTGCAGGGTACCAGACACAGGGTGGAGGAGAAACAAGCCAAGGTTTTAGTGTCGCAACCATCTTTATGTCCCTCCGTCAGTCACTTCTCAGCCTTGTAGCTGTAATGTAAGTGGGCAGAATTAGATGACTTCTAAAGGGCCTTCGCTTCATGATTTAGTAATGTATGTATCTGTCCGCATACATCCCCGCTTAGCTTAACGTCATTGTATTGCAACCTACTTTAAATACATATAGCTTCTTTTGTCCTCATTGCTCAGAATACTATCTAAAATGAATTTATGTATTTCCTCTTAATAGAATACATAACAGCAAATGAAGCTGCTGGGTCACGTTATCAGCAGACAACAGAATAATTGCCCTAACCTTTAACCACTGCCAGTTGGGAATCCTGGAAAGGCTTGGACATTACAGAAGCAGTCACCCATGACCTTCTAACCCCTTACTCCTCCCACTGTGCCCTGGTGAGTGCCTCTGGTGTCTATCAGCAGTCCTCGGTGCTTAAAAATATCCCAGCAGGGAGGGCGGGCTCTCTTTAATGTGTGGCTGCAGTAGCTGCATGCATAGCCTCTCAAACCCATGACATTCCTCACAGGATTCTAGTTCTGTGGATGACATAAGCAAGAAAAGTAGAAAGGCTTTTTTTCCTGGGGTAGCAAGTGTTTATATTGTTCATTTGACCTTCCCCCAACAGGCAATGCTTTTGAAATTGTCATGCTGAACTTAGAATATAACACCTATAGCTGCTCATGCAGCTCACTTTAATGTAGTATCCACAAGCCACCTGCAAGCATTATAGTCAAGTGACTTGAATTTGTATAAAACTCAAGATTTAACTCCTTAATTACTCTAGGCATATTGATTTACCCAGTAGTTACATGTGGCTCAAAGCTACTGGGTAGACTGCTTAATGTAGTATACAGACAAATAATATTATTGATATCACAGAAACATCTGCTTGACTGCTCTGGAAGACAGTAGGTTTGACTAAGTTTTCTTGTTTAATTTTGTATTTTCGTATTGGTTTTCCCTTTATAACCCTATTTGGCTTGGATCTCATTATATTGGATGATGGCCTTGAACTCACGGCATTGTTTTTGCCAAACTGGGATTATAGGTGTGACCTAACACACCAGGTAGAATGTTTTAATTTCCTTTTTCCTATTCACTCATTCATTCATTCATTCATTCATTCATTCATTCATTCATTATCCATTCATTCAAACTCATTAGTTTGAAGGCAGTGTAGAAAAATAAGCCATATACCTAATGTTTTTTCCAGGTCAGATATGATTCAGGGAGCTTTCCTTGTTCTAATTGTTCCTTCCAAAGTAGGTGTATCAAACTATTTCACAGAAGAGAAAACATAGTGAAAAGCCCATAGTTGATCAGGGCAAAGATGGGCAGGAAATGTATCAGATTTCCAAGTTTATGGTACTCTACAGTAAGAATAGCTTCTGAAACAGTCTTACAAAAATTAAATTTATCAACTACATCACCATTGTAAGAGATAATTAAGAGAGTATTAGACAGACATGAACCCTCTTATTGGTTGTCCAAAGCAGAGTGTTCAGCCCTGAAACCATATAAACATAAACAACAAAAATAGACTCAAGGATTTGTATTTATATATACCTGTGGATACGTATACTACATATATATATATATATATATATATATATATAGCAAAAATAATGAAAGGAAAAGGGGCTATGAACTTTAGGGGGCATTTGGAAATTCTTTGGGGCACTAGAAGGGGCTGAAGGGAGGAAAGGGAGTGGGGTATGTTATATAATTCTATTCTGATTAAAAGCATGTTTTTCAAAAGCTAGTGTTTATACAAATTTGGGACAATACTGTGGCTGAAGCAAGATCCTGGAATTTTAAAGATTCTCTCCTTGAAGATCAGCATTGATAGAATATAGGGAGAAATGGAACAAAAGAAGTAGAGGGAAGCAAAATAAAGTAAGAGATTACTTAAACATCTTGAATCTCTACGTGCCAGAATTTGTATTTACAGTTGCTTTGTTTTGAGCGGGCACAGACTTTCACCTTCTGTGTAGTCTGCATAGTTCCAGGCTTTGCAGGTGAAAATAAGTGCGAGGTATTTGATATGCAGTGTGTCTCTTCTCTGTGAAGCAATCCAGCTGAAAAGGAGAGAACTGCACTTCAGACTTCATACGTTTTATCCCTTGGCAACCTACTGTCACGAGATTACAAACACTAAGGCTGTTAGACTAATGGAAGTAAATATTGTAAAAGCTGTGAAAGATGTGGTAAAATATTCACTCTTTCGTATAAGAATAATTTACCGAGCACCCACTATGTGCTAGGTGCTGTGATATGTATAAGCTTGGGAAAAGAAACAGCCTCTTCTTTCCAGAAGAAAGTGATTAAAGATGGACTACTGTACAATGGACTATAAAATAACATAATCAGTAGGTTTGGTGAATGTTTAACAAGTAGCTCTTCAGGAAAAACAGGGACAGAATTGTATCATTTGAAGTTATTTTGCTGTGGATAAATATTCCTAACACAGCTGATATCAAGTTACCAACATTGTTTCAGTGAATGTAGAGTGAGGATTTGACTAGCTAATATAAGCAGTACTAGCCAACTCCACACAACATGCCACATTGCGTTATGCCAGTGGCTGGTTCTCATCCTGTGTGTGGGTCATGACCCCTTTGGGGGTTGAATGATCTTTTCACAGGAGTCTCCTAAGACCATTAGAAACCACAGATATCTATATTATGATTAATAGTGGTAAAAATGCCATTATGAAGTAGCATAGTATTTTTACTATGCAACTACATAATTCCAAAAATAATTTTATTGTTGAGGTCACCACAACATGAAGAACTATTAAAGGGTCACAGCATTAAGAAGGTTGAGGGACACTGTATCTTGTGTCATGCATGTATCCTCTTGTATTAACATCTACATACACATACACACACACCAATATTATTTAAAATTATATAAATATTATATAGTGCAATTATGATGATATGATGTATTAAGATGTTTAAGTTTGGGGTTCAGAATAGTATAACTTTAACTGTTGATACCTACTGTATAATTCAGTACTGCCTTTATCCTTGTATACCCCTATTTACATACCTACCAATAGAAGAATTCATCACCTTGGGTTCCTTGAAGTATAAACATTGAAATGCTTAGGTCAGTTGGTCATTACAAAGTAGATACCTAATGCATACTAGGTGCTCTATGCAATTTTCTGAATGCATGAGTGAGTAGATAGCAAGTAACAGCATCACTTCAGTCTAAAGCAGATGGTCATAAGGCCCTAGAGAAGGAGAAAATTAAATGCATTGCACACTAATGAATATTTGACAAATGAAAAAGAGAGAAAGATTAAAATTGTGCCTGGAACCTCAGTAGGAGTTCAGTAAGCTGAGCAAGCAGAGACTGTTTCTGGATAGGTACACTGGTTTGTGGTCTTACTGCAGCTATTGGTTCTTATATTGGTAATTTGTATTTAACTCTGATACATTTACTTTTTTTCAAAATTTTCAAAATGAACTAAGAGCATCCACACACTGACTGCTTCTGCTGGGAATCTATGACTGTCCCCTTGCAGATGATAACCAAGTTCTGACAACCTTTCACAAGGCTTTTGTGAAGTTCTCTGGGCATCACATTGACTTCTTTTACCAATCGCCTTTATTTATTAAATCCATGGAAGCTGAGCTAGTAGATGTATTAATGACGAGACCTGATCTCTATTGTGTTTTACTGAGATTCCATTTTAGCTGCAGAAATGCTGAATGCCTGCTGGTGAAATGCAATTTCTCGAGTACCACATATTAAAGGACATCATATTTCATCTCTCCATGCCTGAGGTTTATCCAAACAAAGGAAATGGGTTGTTACCAAGGAAAGCATAATTCAAAATTCCAATTATAACTGTTAAACCACATGTGAAATTACTTTTAATAATTAAAAATGGCTCTTGCCACTTGGCAATCTTGGCTCAATATTACGTCTGCTGCCATTTTAAGGAGAACTAATAATCCCTAGTAAATCCCGATGACCTTAATTGTCTTCGTGGCCACCCTTCGGTGACCTTTATCGCTTAGATGGTTAAAATCTAAAATAAATGATACTAATATATCTGCCTGGCAAGGGCATTGTGTGCATTTCTACTATGAATCCATTGTTTCCAAAATGCCTTTTCTCTGATGAGTTGAGCTTGCTTTGGGGAAAAGACTTATTATGGGTATATTTTTAAATTCACATTTTCAAGTGCAAAGGGAAGAAAATGTCAATAAGAAAATAGTTGTATGGAAGCATAGGCTAAAAAAGGAAAATAAGGGCTGCTGCAAAGAAACAAAAGTGCACGAGAGGATTAGCAATTATAAAGTTCACTGCTAAAACACAATCGTAGCAATCAACCATGAAGAAGCAGAAAAAAGCAGCTCATCTACCATCAGACGCAAGCAGTGAGTGTAAATATTTGCACCATGGACAATATTTCCCTGTGCTAGTGACTGTCTGAGGTTTAAAGAGCTTGTACCAACAAGAGCACAAGTCAGTGTATGAGTAGTGTCAGCTGCTTACCAACAGAGTCAGATTTTATAGCTGCATCTGTGAATACACTCAGTCCCAAATCTGTTGTTGCTCTCTTTGGATTTGTACAAGCAATATAGGCATCATGAATAAAAATGTTCCTTGTGTTTTGTAAAAATGGATTTGACTTTCATATTATTGTGGTTAAAATTTCCCCTTAATTATGGCTCATTGTTCTAGGGAAAAGCTACTCTTGCATGCATACATTCATTCACTGAGTCGCAATATGCATTCAAAAAGTTTTCCCACTGTTTATTATCGATAGTGGTATAATATTTTTAAAATACACAGATGGCTATGTTCTTTCTTATTTTCTAAAGTCAATGCACATTGGAAACTGTATAGAAAAGGTAAATTTTGTTGTGAATTAGAAACTGAAACGACATACATATATAATAGGTTAATAGAAATAAGCTGCTGGGCAGTGGTGGCACATGCCTTTAATCCCAGGACTTGGGACTCAGAGGCAGGCGAATTTCTGAGTTCGAGGCCAGCCTGGTCTACAGAACAGCCATGGCTACACAAAGAAACCTTGTCTCAAAAAAAAAAAAAGAAAGAAAGGAGAAGAAATGAAAAGAAAAAGAAATTAACCACTTACAGTATTTTAAAACGACTACCTGCGTGAGGAACACAAAAAGGGAGAACGATTGGCCGATTTGCTCCTTTCACTCTCTGAACACAGGCATCACAAATAGGCAAGATTTTCCTAGAGTTCTAAGCAACACTGATCAGGAATCCCTCATCAGCCATTGTTTGTGGTACCAAAGGAAAGCTAACACTTCTGGCTCCTAGTAGTCAAGTATAAACCCAAACTAGAGCACTTTATTAAAGCAACTGCACCTCTATTAATTGTGAAACAAATGACTTCCAATTGCTTGATTCACATAACACTTTCCATGACGTAGAAGTTCCTTGCTTGAAGTTTCAAGAAAACTTAATTGAGCTAGCCTAGCATATGGGTGTCATTATGTTTTATTCCAGGTTTCTCTGTACACAATTTTTTGTCCACATTGGTCTCCTTTCTGTGATATTGACAGGGTACACCTTTGTCCCTCAAAGGCTTTGTCTTTGCTGGTAGTACCTCTATAGAGAGCTGCAAACAGTTAACACATACTTGTCTGTTTAGATCTCAGTTTTAGACACCATGGCAAAGGGAGTTGCCTAGAACATCTCAGTCCCTCCACATTCTCTCTCCTACTCTCTCTTAAGAGTGGCAAGTGTTGGTATGTAGTATTTATACCAGTTGATTATCTGTCTTTTCTTCCAGAGTAGAATTTCCATGGGAAGGGATTCCTTTCTTACTATTTACCTAAAACACTCATACATCACCAATAACAATAATCTCTTTGATTGTCTGTGTAGTCAGACTTCAAAACTGCCTGCTGTTCCTTATTTCCAGGGTTACTTTTCAAGGGGTGACCTTTGTTTCCAATGTTATGTTGTGGAAATTATAACATAGAACATCCAGGGTCAGTCCATAACCCTACCTCTATTTTGGGTAGCTCAATGCCAGGGGAGTAAAACATCCTGGAAACTGAACAAGCTACCACGGATGTTTCAGGAATTACAGTTCTGACATAATTAATTGATTATAGTATTATAAGAGACTGTGCTAGCACCATATAAACAGGTTTCTTCTGATTCTTGACTTCAAATAATTCATACGAGATTCTGGACATCTATTTGGTCTAAGATGCTAGATTTGGGAGTCAGTTGCTGTATAAGAGTACACTAATGCACACATACAATGATAACAGCTAGCTTTTGTTCTTAAAGCAGCGTTCTTTAGATGGCAGGCCATTAGCATTTGTTGCTGTATTAATGAATAGCAGAGTGGCTGAAGAGAACTCCTTCATTTCCTTTAATTGCATTTAAATGAAGACTAATGATAACTTCTGTGAAAGATATAAGATATAGCTACTTTTAAAATTAGGTTTATTTTGCTAAAGATAGCCCTGATGGAATCAATATTAAGTACTTGAATCATTGGTTTGGCCTATGGTTGCTCTTTTATTGAATTCTAGATTTCTTTGTCTTAACAGAGAAAATGGTCAGGAAGGCTTTATTTTGATTTCTTTTTTTTTCCCCTCTTCACTTAAAGGGCTTTGATTTCTATTTGCCTTCTCATTTTTCCTTTGTTTTTTTCTCTATGTGATAACCAATTATTCTTGGTGCTCTTTTAAATTCTGCCATTTTCCTTAAGGAAAAAAAAAAGTTCTCACATTGTGATTCAATATGGAATTCTATGTACACATTTCTTACAACTGAATGTATAACTTTCTTGAAATAGCCTGACTCTAGCCATTCATAGCAATAAAAGAGGGGCTTGCTGTGATCATCGTGTAGCTCCAGAAAGACCACACCATGCCAAACAGTTCCACTTGAGGTTTATTGAGATAGAAAAGGGAAAGGTGGGAGCAGAAAGAGAAAGGTAAGAAGAAAGAGAGAGATCAGAGGGGCCTTCCTTTATATATGAATGCTGACTTAGCCACAGGTAAAGGTGGGAGGTGAGCCAAGTGGATTCTGGGAATATGGTGGCTGTTGCCTTGGCAACAGTTGTGCAGGTCGTGCTGTCACCTGTGTGATGTCACAGGTTTTAGAGGTCTTGATATCAACAGAGCTCACAGCCAGAGTCCAACATGGAGAGCATCTCTTTGGAGTAGAAGAGTGGTACAGAAGAAATGAAGGTAGTACAAAAGTCCCCCAAGCATTTGTATTATTAACTGGGATTCAAGTTTAAATCATAGGGTAACATATCTGGTCCACTGGTAGAGGACAGCTTTTCTTCATTATGTTTTTCCTCTTTAAACAGTCTGACTATGTTTCAAACATTTGGTTTCCTGGTTACTATGAGATTCTTTTCATTAACAGTAATCCGACATTTTCATTCTATCAGAATGCTTTTCATGGACAGCAAGCCTTGCTGCAAATGAGTTTTCATGTTAGGAAATTTTACTTTATTCTCCAGTCACAGAGGTGCTTTGGTTGCCAATCTTCGATGGAGAGGCACTTTGAAATGTGTGAGTCATTTTCCTTTAATGGCATTTCATACTTTGGATTCTCATTTTTATACAGAATATGGGTCATCATTAAGATCAGTGCCATTTTGATTTCTTGTAATATCAAATTTCACACGGAGAATGTTTAAGCCTCAATAGTCTTTGAATATGAGTTCACATTTCAAAACAAAAATAGAATGGGGAAAACAGTAGGTACAGCGGGGATTATAACTTTATTTTTACCATAAAGAGGAACAATACAATTGGCAGGCATGGGCATGTTCCTCTCCCAGTCTTGTATTATTAATGATCGTTATATGACCATGCCGTACACATTAGCAATGGAAACAGAAATATCAAAATATATAGCATCATTGGCACCATCTTACAAGTAGTAAAGCAGAAAGAAACATTAGGGTTATTAATCATTGATAGTGCATCAATGAGAGATTAGCATTTTGCATTGTGCAGTGATATTAAACTCTCAGTTACCACAGATTCTCAATAGCTACACTGTTGACATTTTGGGTTGGATAGTTTTTCCTCACTAGGGGACTGTGCCATGTGCTGTTGATTATATATGTGCTGCATACCTGGCCCTTGTTGCTAGTGGCATCACAGCAATATTGACAAAAGTTGTCAAATGTCCTATGGAAGAAAACACAGATGCACAGTAACTCATCTCTACTCAAAAATGCCCACATGATGACAAACCAGCAGCACTCACCAAGAGAGAAGCATAAGTTTGCAAGGGCCTCTAAATGACATGTGAACCATTTTCATATTTTGAATAGAACTTGCAGACATTGCTAAAAGTAAAAATTTGCCTGCAATTACACAACTGGATATGTGCCATGGTTGAAGTTTGATGTTTACTGGTAGGCATGTGTCTTTTCTTCCCACCAAAGATAACTCAATCTCCACCATGGGTGGATGTCCATCTTACTTTCTTGAAAATCCCCAACCTTTAAATCTTTTTTATTCATGGAAATAACCAATGCTTCTGCTATGAAAGTGCCCCAATCTCTGGCCGAGTAATGATTGATTCCTTCCAGCTTGTAAGACATGGAAATCTGCACATCCAGGAGTGTGTTTGTTGTGCTCAAAGACTGGTGTATGTTTAAAGAGTAAGCTTTAATGTACACAGAATGTATAAATGTGCAGAATCTAGTTTTATTGCCTATATTTAAACTTTCACCCAAATTACTAGCTAAGTGACCTTGACCAAGTAATTCTCCCAAATAACTTCTATAAGAAGGAAATGTGTTTGTTTGTTTGTTTGTTTTGGAAAAATATGGCCTGGCTGCAATTTAACTTCATTCATCAGGCTGCCATAATAATGAAACATATTTACTGGGATTTGAGCGCAATTTCTTATGTGCAGAAAGCACTGTCTAAATGCAAGCCAGTTGTAGCTTCTGTTAGTATGTTTTATAATATAAGCTGAACAATGTTGGGAACCATGAGAGCCCTGAGATAAACATCCTGCCCCAGCTAATTGGGAACCCTGAGATTAACATCCTGCCTGACAATCACAAGGATGAGAACCCTGAGATTAACATCCTGCCTGACAATCACAAGGATCTGGCTTGGCCCTGGGAAAGGAGCATTCACGGAAATCCACCCCCTCCCCACCTGTCACCCTAGAGTTCAACCCCAGAAGATTTTGTAACCTTCCATCTAACCTCCTTCCTCTTCCCCTCCCCTCCAAGATTTTTGCTTTAAATATGCTCTGCTCCACTAAGTAAACGACTTTTGACAAGCAATGCTTCCTTGAGTCCTGTCTTCTCTCTTGCCCGTTCTTATTCCAGGTTTTCAGGTTGTGGTCCTCCTCATTCCCCCGAATAATTTGACCTGCAGGCCAGGTCAGAACAATATGCAGATATATTTTTCTAAAACACCTAACAAAAAGACCACACAGAAAATAAAGGTCCAAGACCCATAAGTGGAAGCATTCCCAGATATCACCAAGACTAAGAAAGAGCATGTGAAAATAATCAAGAAATTCATAAGAGGAATAGTTCCTAGCTATCATCAGGTCTATGAAAGACCATAATAAAATAACCAAGAAATTTTATTCTATGTAAGAGACATTGGGGCTGGAGAGGTGGCTCAGCAGGTGAAGTTACTTGCCACCAAGCCTGATGACCTGAGTAACATGCCTAGGTCATGATGGAAGGAGAAATCTAATTCCTCAAGTTGTTCTCTGATCTCTATACCAACACTGCAGCACACACACACACACACACACACACACACACACATACACACACACACACACACACACGAACACATCCACAAACACACACACAATGAATAATTAAAAGTGATTATTATTTTGAAAAGGAAAATGTCATTAAAGTACACAACTAATAGGAATTGGTATCATTTAAAAGCAGACATAAAGAAGATCATTTTAATTTGGACCCGAAATAATATACATTAATAAACATTAGTAAAAATGTAAAAAACATAATATTTTCTAGAGTTTACTCATTAAATTACTGCAGGGTGCCAATACATTTTTCATGACTCCAGCCTTCGCCATATTGACTCAGTAATACAATGAGAATTGCATGAAATCTTTGCCCTTGCCCACATCTCAGGACTCTGAACCATTAATAAAATACAATGAGAAGTCTAAGTCTAAATATGCATATGTTTAATATGCATTATCATTGGGAAAAGATGATGAATGTCATGCCATCTCTCTGCAGGCTCTAAAATGAGAATTTGAATGAGGAGTGGGAGAACAATACAGAAGAGCATGAACTTGAGACTTTGAAATCATTTCAATTTTTTTTCCAGTAACCCTAGAGCTCTGGATAGCAAATAAAAATGATAAGACTGTCAATTTTATTTAGTCTGTTGGTACTGTGCATCTGGGAATAGCAGAATACATAATCTGGTTATGTTACCTATTAAAATTCATTGGTATCCACAAGAGAAGTCTTGGCTCTTAGATTTTGTAGAAAATGTAGACTAAGGGTCTTCTACCATGGCATGAGTTAGATTTAATACTTTCTTTGAAAATGGCAAAATAATAAACTTCACTATATGTGCACCAAGGAATACTACATTATAAATACTGTTTTTCAAAACAAGGAAAAGTAATGACTATGCTGTTGAAATGAGCAACAATTGAAGTCCTGCTGTTCGCCAAGCCAAATGCCCTGCTCCCTTGCATAATAAACAGGAAGCCCTCATTGTTTGTCATCTTGTTATTCACTGTCATGATAATTTCTCATGTGAAATAAATTAGTCCTTGCCTCTTTTTAAAGAATATTAAGGAATAGAAAAGACATTGAGTTTGAAATTAAACAAGTTTAAATATGTTACTTTATATAAGCTATGTGAACTTAAATAAAATATAGGCTTTGAGTCCACAAAGCAGAGCTAAAAGTGCCCTGTTCATGCACCCTCCTCTGAGAGTCACACTGAGAATGAATGAAGAACGTCAGTGTCTGTGGCTTGCTCTGCTTAATGGGAAGCATGTGCAAAGGTAAAATATTATTGAGAGGAGGAAGGATACTGACATTATCCCTCAATTTAGACATGTCTAAGCATGGCTGGTAAATGGCACAGCAAACCTCTCTGGATGCTATTTGCACAAACAGGCATGGTGTCTCATGGAGCTGATGTCATGGAAGAGAAAACGCTGTGTAAGGCATGATACTCTACACCCAGGAAGAAATCACAAAAGGTATAGCTACCCATTAGGGAAAACAGTGATTATGAAACCATTATCAAAAGCTTTCACTTTGTTTTCTGCCCCTACCCTTTGGATCTCGTGTATATGACTGGGATGGGTACTAGGATCATTCTGGAAGATCTGAGAGGACTTTTCCTTGCCTTCCTAACTTTTAGAGTTACCTTCATTTCTTGGTTCATGGCTTCCTCTTGTTGACATTAACACCTCTACTTCTGTGATAAAACTCACCTCCTATGATTTCAACTCCATGGATGCTAATTAGATGGACCCTGTCATTATATTGAATCCACAAGGATCCTCAAAGAAAATCTTATTTCAATGCAAAGGCCCAATGCTCTATAAGATAATGTGTTCTTTTGTGCTGTGTATTATGATGAGGATGTATCTTTAAGGACATTTTTCTTATATCAAAATGTGGCCTTACCAGGATCCTTAACTCAGAAGAAGGATAACTGTTCATTTTATTTTATTTTTATGAAAATAGATAAGCTAGTTAGTTTATTGTCACCTTGACACAGCATGAGTCACCAGGAAAGAGGAAATCTCAACTGAGATTATCTTTGTACTAAGGGTGAGAGGGTACAGCCAACTATGGGCAGAACCATTCCTAAACCAGTGGTTCTTGACTGTATAAGAAAGCTAACTGAACAAGTTAGAGTACAAACTAAAAAAAAACAGTTTCCTTCCTTGGTTTCTGTTTAGTTTCTGCTTTCCTTTCTGTTTTGTCATTACTCAATCATGGACTATGATTAGTAGTGTAAACTGAAACAAACTCTTTGTTCACTAAGTTGCTTTCATCATTGTGTTAATCACAAAAGAAGGAAGCAAGCTAGCTAGAAAAATACTCCATTTTTTTATTTCCCTAGATTACTTTCAGAATTTCAACCTGGCATGCCTTTCCCAAACTAGAACAAGAAAATTAGTGAAAACTATCAAGGGATACAGGAAATATTGCAAGAACATTAAGATCAGTACATACAAGTAACAAGTACGTGGTCATGAAAATCTCCTATTTATGGGGAAATTAAAATTAAATTCCTCATTTGTTTCATTTTTTTTTCAAGGCTATATTTCTATGTGTAGCTCTGGCTCTCCTAGAACTAGCTCTGTAGTCTAGGCTGGCCTCAAACTCATAGAGATTCTCTTGCCTCTGCTTCCTGAGTATTGGGACTAAAGGTGAATACCATTACTGGCCAGCAGGAAATTATATTGTCAGTGAAGAGAGACAAACAAACAATGAAAGAAATTGGCATATATTTAAAGAATAAAACCTATAGAATTTGCTTCCAGCTATATGGTAAGTTAGAAGAAGACATAAAAGTCATGAGTTGGACACCTTAAATATAGGGACAGAGCATGGAACACTAGAGATAGGTATACTGCACACAGTGTAGTAATTAAACCTTCCCTAAGTGGCAGCAATTGGTGACAGTAGAGACATGGAAGGTCATGGATAGACTTAGATTGAGACTTGTATTATAATGGGAAAAGAGAAAACAGTGGTCACCACAGATCCAAAAACATGCTTAAAATCATTGTTAGATAAAGACATATAAATAAAAGTGATGTTAACTTTTCCTCACAAAATCAGTAAAAACAAAAGGTCAATAGTAAAAATTAACTGTATGATATAAATTTGGAAAATGGTATACCAATTATTAGCTGCCTTAAATAGATACTGTATCACATAGTATTAATGAGTTTGCAGAGAGAAAAGTATTTTCTTCCATTGTTGGAGAAATCAAATGAAATTGTCCTTAGCTTTTCAGAAAAAAAAAATTGTTCCTATTGTCTCTTAGAATTAAAACTGTGTCATTAGGGCAACTCCATAATTACATATTTAAGTGTAAAAGAAAATGACAGTGATTTTTACATTTAAGTAGATTCAGGAAGCTCACTAGAGCATGCTTGTACTAATGGAAAAAAATCAGACCTCATTTAAATACCTTTAAAATGATCACCCAGTAAATTGACTTTTCATATATATATATATATATATATATATATATATATATATATATCAAGCATTTGTAATATAAAGAAGCTGATGCCTCTGTATATACCAACATATATGGACCTTCAAAATGTATTGGCAAGTAAAAACTGCATTTGATATAGATATAAAAGGTTTGTAAAAATCTTTACAAACTATGTGCATTCACTTCTAAGGATGTAAAAAAGAGCCAAGTTTTCCTAGGACAGAGCTAGGACATTTTTCTGCACCTATATAGCTTGACTATTGTAAAATGATACCGTCTATTGATATATCTTTGTACTTCAAAATGCTCACTTAATAACAAAAGAAATCTATTTAAAAAACTGTGAGATGCCAAGGACATCTTCGCACATATAAGTGCACATTTTTGACAAAATGCTACCCATTGGACAAGGCCTAAGTTTCCTTGATAATTATATGAGATTTTTATTGATGTGAAAATTTGATATATTTCAGGCAAAAGGCTTTTAAAGCATTTTTGAAATGCAAAGCAATGTAACAGTGAAAGACTTAAGGGCTCTATTCAAGTACAGTGCCATAGTACATCAATGCTAGAATGAGACTCCCTGCAAAACTATCTTCATCACTTATTGCATTAGGAGAAACATAGAATATTGAACAAGTAAAAAACAAAAAGACCCTTTCCTGTTGGTGCTGCACACATTTCCTGGATGTCTATGTGTAGTATAGATCAGGTTCAAAGCTTGTGCAAAGAAACAAAGCCTGATTGTCACAGGACTTTAAACACAGTATGAAAAGAATACCAAATGAACAGAAAATAAATTTGTCAGAAGGATGAATACTCGTGTGACAAGTAGTGGCTGACCTTACAAATTTTAAGATTACCACATAAGGAACAAAATGGGCTTGTTTTATGTGCATGAAAAGTATGGAAAATAATAACTACATTCTATAAAATGTATACACCCTTTTTTAAAAAATAAAAGGAATTATTGTTCTACCTGGCGATTGAGACAAAGAGCATTTTTTTTTTTACAGTTGGTGCAGGGTTATCTCCTAGAGGTGATACATTTCTGATCTCCTGTGATCTGGTCAACAAATACCAATGAAAGCATAGGAAGTCACTTCCATCTATAATACACCTACACACAGAAGTACACACAAATACAGAGATGCCACCTGTGTACATGCTTCCACTTATTTTTCTCTCTTTGGTTCACAAGAAATAATTGCAACCCAACCTTGGAATCAAAGTTTCAGATGAGTCAATTAAATACGGAAGAATGTCCTCTAGTATATATAGCCATGCTTTTGGTGACTTATTCTTAGTGGGATGGGTCCAGGAGGTAAGATACCAAGAGCAATCAGGTAAAGTATCAGAGCACATCTATTTTGTTGATTGTAGTGATAATGACACATGGATGAAAGCTGGAAGATCAGATAATACATTCAAGATGCTTGAATGTTGCTTGAATCACTGCTTGTCTAAACTGTGCTAATTCTGAGGGTAGCTCTATCAGCTTGGTTCTATAGCTGACCCTATGGAGGAGAACAGTTCCACAAACTTGTTCGCTTACATGGGGGGCCTTAGGTAGCAATAATTTAGCTTCTCCTGAACTAGAATCATTTTTTTTTATGGAATCTGATATGAAACAGTTAACGATATTGATCCATTTGACAGATTTAGACAGTGAAAGTTAGGAAATGTGAAGAGGATAGAAACAAAACCCCAACAAGTCATTTATTCAGACTTAAATCCAACCCATCTCATTTTAAATCCATGTCTTTTCTTTTCTATTAATTTCCATGTAACAGGAATATGATCCATGTTTGAAATGAAAGGGGTGGAAATTATGTTTCAACCCAGAATAACTGTGTAATTGACCAGTACTCATGTTTGCCAAGAGGCAGTGTGTTCAATCTCAGGAGATGTTACAAAAGCAACATTATAGAAAGAGAACAGTAGATGGATGTCAGAGGCAGATGATTTAAGACTTCTTAAAAGCTGAGGTTCATGACTCAGAGCACACTGGAAGCATTCGGATGGTGTTTATTACACAAACACTATGCACAAGGCAGCGATTTGGGAACCCTGCAGTCTCCTTAAGAAGGTATAATGGAGATACTAAGGAGCTGAGCTAGAAAAAATATGAATAAGAAATATTCTAGGCAAGAAAGAACTAGGCAAGTTTCAGCAAATGTTTCATATGCAAAGGCTTGTAAGATTAAAGCTGACAAGGAACTTTACAAACACATAGGTGCTTGTTTGAAGGAAGGACGTTCAGAAGCCACTCAACTGTGGAACCCATACTTCATACTTTTATTAACGGCAACAGGGCAAAAAACAGAGACTATCTCTGTTTGATTGTAGTAATAATAGTACTAATAGTGGCATAGGATGAAGCTGTAGGTGTTATATGATAACTTAAGGTTTTATTTCTTTGGTGATAATACTGTAAGGATGTCCTCATAATGCATTTTGAATAGGCTTACAACAAATTCATTTGCATCCCCAATTTCCTTCTAACAAATTCTAACTGTTCCTCTGTCTTTTTAATCTATCCCTCAATTTAAAAAGCCTCCAGAGTACACAGGAAACAATAATGAAGAGAAAATAACAAAAAGGACAACAACAAAGATCACAATTCCTGGAAACATACATTGCAGAAGATTAGAGAGGTGATAGAAAAGCAATTATGCACTCACTTTGTGTGACTGGTTAGTACAAAAATGAACTTCAATTATATTGTGAAGAAAATTTTGAAAATATGACCAGAAAAAAAATGCCTTAAGAAGAACTGGAATTTTCAGGGAATTTGTGGAGCAAAATTTGATCCAGGCAGAAGATTCATTCCAAGGAAAATAAATACATAGAGTCAAGGAGTTGAGCTGTATTTGTTACCAGATACAGATAGGGCTGAAGGAAAAAGCAGTAGAGGGAAAAAAAGCAGATGATCTCATCATGTAGAAACCATTGAGAACCTGAGGGTCTAAAGGAGACCTTGTCATTTGGAGGCCTCTAAGGGAGTTGATACAGACTGATGGGGACTAACTTTCAGGAGGTCATTCTAGTAGGCATTAGGTTTGGCAAAGTAAAAGTTTAGATGTGAGATTATAGTCCCTCCACTTCTAGCTTCACTTTATGTGCACTCATATACCTGTGGTCAACTACAGTCTGAAAAGAGCATTGGGAAGCAGAAGACTTGTAAGATTTACTTATTTTGATAACTGTTTTTTTTTTGTTTTTGTTTTTGTTTTTGTTTTTGGTTTTTGGGTTTGTTTGTTTGTTTGTTTCTTCTGAGACAATGGCTCACATTTTAGCACATGCTGCTCTAAAACACACCATGCTGCCCTGGCATCCTTTAGACTTACAGAGTCATCTCACCCACTCAAAAGCCAGGAATACAAGCAGGTTCCCTGATAGCTTGCTTAAGAATGGCTAGGATTTAAATAATTTTCATTAGAATCTGTTGTAATTACTCAATTTATTATTAGTGATCATGAATAATAGCTCCTTGTGTAATTTAAGTATCAAAATTAATGATATATATGTCTGTACATACAGGAAACACAAAACATTACAAGACTTGGTGATAAAGTATCAGAGTCATCGATAATTTCCCCAAGGTTAAGAGGGAACTGTAGTATTTCAGTAATCTGGGCATAATGACTTAGTTCTTTAGTGTGACAAAGCATAGAGAATACGATTATTAAGATTTTAGATTTGATGTAATAAGGGCAAATGCCCCACCATGTTAATAGCAGCCTTATTTATAATAGCCAGAAACTGGAAACAACCCAGATGTCCCTCAACAGAGGAATGGATACAGAAAATGTGGTACATCTACACAATGGAGTACTACTCAACTATTATAAACAACAAATTTATGAAATTCTTAGGGAAATGGATGGATCTGGAGAATATCATCCTGAATGAGGTAACCCAATCACAAAAGAACACACATGATATGCACTCTCTGATAAGTGGTTATTAGTCCAGAAGTTCAGAATACTCGAAGTACAATCCATAAATCACAAGAAACTCAAGAAGAAGGAAGACCAAAATGTAGACACTTCATTCCTTCTTAAAAGGGGGAACAAAATACCCATGGAAGGAGTTGCAGAGACTAACTATGGAGCAGAGACTGAAGGAAGGGCACTCCAGCTTGATATAGCTGTCTCCTGAGAGGCTCTGACAGTACCCGACTAATACAGAAGTAGAGGCTCACAGCCATCTATTGAAGTGAGTATAGGGTCCCCAAAGAAGGAGTTAGAAAAAGGACCAAAGGAGCTGAAGGGTTTGCAGCCCCTTAGGATGAACAACAATATGAACTAACTAGTACCCTCAGAGCTCCCAGGGACTAAACCACCAACCAAGGAGTACACATGGTGGGACTGATGGCACTGGCAGCATGTGTATAGTAGAGGCTGGCCAAGTCGGTCATCAAGGAAAGGAGAGGCCCTTGGCCCTGTGAAGGTACTGTGCCCCAGTGTAGTGGAATACCAGGGCCAGTAAGCAGGAGAGGGTGGGGTGGTGAGCAGGGGGAGGAGGGAGGGAACAGGGGTTTGTTCTTGTTGTTGTTTTTTTTGGGGGGGTTTAGAGGGGAAATTTGGAAAGGAGAAATCATATGACATGTAAATTAAGAGAATATCTAATAAAAATGCAAAAAAAAGATTTTAGATTTGAGCTGAAAAGACTTTCTTATTTTGGAGAACATGATTTTAATATTTTCAACTATTAATATTCAACAAACAGAATAATTATTTTAAGATATACTTCATTGTTATGTCTCCCTTTTCATTTCAGATTTTATTCAATTTAATACTGTCTCTGTGCCCTCTGGTTAGTCTGGCTAATGGTTTATTTATTTTGTTGATTTTCTCAAAGAACCAGCTCCTGGTTTGGTTGATTCTTTGTATAGTTCTTTTTGTTTGTTTTGGTTGATTTCATCCCTGAGTTTGATTATTTCCTGCCAAGGTGTGCTGCCAAGCTGCTAGTGTAAGCTCTCTCCAGTTTCTTATTGGAGGCACTTAGAGCTTTTCTTTTCCTCTTAGCACTGCTTTCACTGTTTCCCATAAGTTTAGGTATGATGTGTCTTCATTTTCATTAAATTCTAAAAAGCCTTTAATTCCTTCTTTATTTCTTCCTTGACCAAGTTATCATTGAATGAAGCATTGTTCAGCTTCCATGTGTATGTATGCTTTCCATTGTTTTTGTTGGTATTTAAGACCAACCTGAGTCCATGGTGATCTAATAGGGTGCATTGAATTATTTTAATCTTCTTGTATCTGTTGAGACCTGTTTTGTTACTGATTACATGGTCAGTTTTGAAGAAGGTAGCATGAGATGCTGAGATGAAGGTATATTGTTTTGCTTTAGGATGAAATGTTCTATAAATACCTGTTAAATCCTTTTGGTTCATAACTTCTGTTAGTTTCACTACATCTCTGTTTAGTTTCTGTTTCCATGATCAGTCCGTTGCTGAGAGTGGGGTGTTGATGTCTCCTCCTATTATTGTGTGTAGTACAATATGTGCTTTGAGTTTTAGTAAAGTTTCTTTTGTGAATGTGGGTGTCCTTGCATTTGGAGCATAGATGTTTAGAATTGAGAGTTCATCTTGGTAGATTTTACCTTTGATGAGTACTAAGTGTCCCTCTTTATCATTAGGGACTAGCTTTAGGAAATGTATAAGGACTGCAAAGGATCAGAAAGGGCAATGTGGTGAAAGTGTTGTCTCACTGTTTGAAGATGGAGTTCATCAGGACTGAAGAGTTATAGTCAGTAGAAAGAAGTACTTGGTTAAGTTCAGCTA
>NW_022196903.1:97039436-97043861 GCF_008632895.1 Mastomys coucha
CATTATTATGGTATATCTTCCTACTTCAATGAACCTAATCCTTATACTCCCTGATGGTTAGGCATAGCATGGCAGCATACATGTTTAATCCCAACATTTAAGAGGTAGGTGGGTTTCTATGAGTTTAAAGACTGGTCTTGAGTAGGAAAAAGATACTCTCTTATAAGCATGGCGAGCAGCTAACCTATAATGAGGAATCATTCACTGGTTTGTCTGTACTCCTTATTCCCAGGTGATTTCAGATCATATCAAATAACTTTTAACACAAAATATCACATCATCATATCCAAGACATGAGACATGATGATTAGCCTGAGACAGACGGGATTAAGAGCTTGCTCATCATGATGGGAAAGAGAATTAAGGAATGCCTTTTCAAAAGAAACTTCTGTGGCATCCTCTTGACTCACACCATAACACTGAAGGATAAACTGCCTCTGAGATTGCATGTCCCTCCTGAATTGATCCCTTTGTGTGTTGATGTCCTTTCTCTTTTCTGGACTTGGGCATATGGGAGCATTCAAGGCATATATGTTTAGTAATGGCACATTCGATTCAGTGGAAACAATGGTAGAAGATCACCGGAAGGAAACAAATATGTACAAATACTTTCAATGCAGGGAAGAGAAAATATTATTAGAGATAAAAGTCCTGTTGGCATGTGTGCTAAAATAAACATCCTCCTAGAAGAGCTGTCCTTACATTGCTGTAGCCATTTGTTATGGCTTTGTTTTTGACACCTGCCTCATCAGTAAGCTGCTGTTATATTTGTGACTCCTTTGACATTAAAATGGGCTTAATCTTAATTACTAGAACTAAATCTGCTGCTTGTTGTGGTACGTACTTTAATTCCAGCATTTGGGAGGTAGAGGCTGGCAGATCTCTATGTATTAAAGGCCAGTCCGATCTACATAGTGAGTTCCAATACTCTGGGCTCATAGTGAGACCCTATCTCAAACAAACAAATAAACAACTACCCAAAACCAAAATAAAAACATAAACAATAAAATAAAGAAATTTGTGTTTATTCACTGCCTCTTTTAAACTCCATCAGAGAGGGTTCCTTTCAGAAAATCTGTGGTTTTTAGGTTGATGGACAGGGGAAATTTTGAAATGTTCTGCTCTGCACTGAAGTATTAAAACAGAGCATGGAGCCCTCTCTTTCCTTGTCTGAAGTCAAAACACTATCTTTGGGGTATAAAATATGATCTTCTAAACCAAAAGAGGCCAAAAGCTTTCCTACTCCAAAATGTGCTTTTATGAATCTTTCCAGTATTCCTCAGACAACTAGAATTCAAAAGTAGATACTCAGCAAACCGTTCCATCATCAGGGTTTCAGTCTCTGTGGGACTTTAAATTTTTCTCCCTTGAAGCTGAATTCATGTTTTTAAAGTTCAGCTTACCTTTCATTTTGAAAAAGTACAGTAAACACAATAAAGATTTTTACTGCTATATAAAACTGAAAGACTATGGAAAACACTAAGTGTTTCACCCTGTTTGATATGGTATTTGATTGTAGCCTGGGGGGAACAATGTATCTTTAAATAGAAACTCTTCAGTTTCCTCATGCAGCAAATTCAATCATTTGTTCACCTGCTCATCACATCTTTGTTCTACATTTGCCATGCACTGGGCTCATCTCAAGAAACTAAATAGACTCTTAAAATAATGTTCTATAACATAAAAATCTATTCCCTGGTAAAAAGAAAATGCAAAGCAAATAAAACTCATGAACTACTGATTTCCCAGGTTCCTATCAGGTCACTGTGTTGTAAAAGTGTAGTTATTAATGCTTCATTAAAATAATAATGGTGTAAAATATGTGATGGATAGTTTATTTTATTTACAGAAAATTGAACAGTCTTGTCTATTACAACTATTAGTTAGAAGCTAACAAGAAATCCTGACCAAACAATTTTAGGCAAAACCAATAGCAATAGAGCATAAAAGAATGTGCTAAGTACTAGATGCTGCATTATATATCTGTAATTCATGGATTTGGGAAATCGAAGCAAGAATTTTTATCACCAGTTTAGTATCACCAGATCATCATCAGCCTGGTGTACTATGTGAAACTTTCTAATGAGTGAAACCTAACAAATGAAAACAAGAATAGATAGTCTAGTTAAGCTCTGAAATACTAGTGTAAATGTAGATCAAAGCACACTTTGATGGAGTGTTGCCATTCCCTCTCTGACATCTCAATCCATATCCACTCGTCCTTTTCCTTTAGAGCTCTAACTCCCAAGCCTCTAGTTTCTCCTGACTCAAACAACTCTGAGTGCAACAAACATGAAAAGTGTCAGAGCATTCACACCCCTATGATTTCTATATGAATACCAAAAAATATTCTTCCTTCATTCATATTTGGGCTTTCTGTCTTAATTTTATATCACTCACATTTCCTCCCCCCCCCAAAAAAAAACAGGTTAGCAATCCAAGGCCGCTGAAGCTAGAAGCTGACCATGTAAAGGTACTGCTGTTTCTCCAAATGAAAAGCAAAGCTAATATCTACATGAAAATGCTAGAGAGAAAATACCAGACATACATGCCTACCCTATTCTTTATGGCTGGAAGTGTTTAACCAACTAATTTAATATGGGATTCGGATTTTGTTCTCTTCTCTTAGTAAGCCCACACAGTGAGTAGCCCCCTTTGAGAAAACTCAAGAGTTCTCAGAGTGATGAACAAGGTAAAATACCCTATCCAGATGACATTACTATGTTGCTGAAGAGCATGTCATATCATGGAAAAGAATATTCATAAAGAATTCTTAAGTAGTAGATATAGCATGCTAGTTGGATATTATATTAATATCATAGGATGAACCATGTGTATATGATGCAGATTGAGAAGAACTTTTATAAGCAAATACCATACCATGTTAAGCATGACCATCCTTGATTTTTTTCTTTTATATAAATGTGTGCCTTCACAGAGTAAAGTATGTTATTTTTAAGATTCCATTTAGGCATACAAGTGCTTTTCCTTTGTGTATGTACTCAGCACATGTGTGAAGATAAGAAGAGTTTGTCAGATTCTCTAGAATTAGAATTTGGAATGCTTGTGTGACACAATGTAAGAACTGGAAATCAAACGTGTGTCCTCTACAAGAACAACAAGTACTCTTAACTACTAAGCCATCTGTCCAGCCCTGTAAAATATGTTATTTGTTAAGTCAAAACAAATTAACTCCCACATTGAAATATGGATGTATAGGTTCAAATTCTTTTGCAAAGAAAATTCTTTGTACAATATACACCTTGCAACATCTTTTCAGGAGTGCATAAAGAAAATATGGATGGGTCTTGAAACTGATCCAGAGAGTATTTCATCCTGAGTTCTGATTGGCTCCCCAGCAACTCTTCTACTAAACTTGATTCTTACAACTCACAGGAGTTGCATGGTGAGAAAAGCAGATTTCTAACCCTGTCACAAAATTAGGTCTACTAGACCAAGCAAAGCCTTGCTCCAATGTAGATTATTTTTAACGGCAAACCATTTTTCTAAGACTCGCTCAACCATAAAAACAAAGATGTTCTTATTGTCATTTTGTAGTCCCAATTTCAGCAAAATATAATGCATACAAATACAAACAGATGGAGAAAATAAAACAAGAAAATGCACTGATTAAAATTTAATATTTTGTCTGGAGGTCTGAAATGATCTTTTCCAAGAAGGTAGTTATGAGAGCAGCTGGCATGACACGATGTTTCCTTTTGACATGTTTTATACAGGCTAAAACTTTCCATTGCCAGACACCTCCTTGAAATACACATGTCAATGGAAAGTTTCATGGATGCATGCATATGCTATTTGTTCTGGGTTGGCCCATTCTTTAAAATGAAATATAAATGATGATTATTCATAAAACTATCATTTCTGTTTTTACAAATTACTCCATGTCTCATTTTGAATACTGAGATATCTATTGATTTTTCTATGAACAATGTAAGATAGCGATATGATTTCAATAAGAATTCTTGCTTTTAAAAGTTTCCAGTTCAAAGAAAAATGACCCAAGAAAAGGAAACATGTGAAAACTTATCTCTCAACTCAAGAATCACTTCCCAAATAAATGTAGTACCCCAAAAAGTTGCATTAGGTTCCATTCTATGGAAAAATCTAGTTTACTCTATACCCTATGGATCATGCCTGTAGTCTCCCTTTATTTCTGAGAAAGGAAGTAGAAAAGATGTAGCAAGGCAGCTCAGTGTATAGTCACAGACATTTCGACCTAATGAAGAATTCAGAGGTAATTAGGGAAAGAGACCTTACTTAAACAAAGGCTTGTGTATTGAAGAGGAAGGTTTTATAAGAAGTGAAGGGATAGAAAAGCTTTTAGAAATCAAGTGTCCCTCAATTGAGAATTCTTTGTTTAGCTCTGTAGCCCATTTTTTAATGGGGTTATTTGGTTGTCTGGAG
>NW_022196903.1:97045753-97046729 GCF_008632895.1 Mastomys coucha
TCAGCTAACTGATGCAGTGTGATTAAAATTGTGAGAAGAGCAAGGAAGGATGGGTCAGTGAACCAGCAAATGAGAACAAGGACACTCCTATCAGTAATGATGCGATAGAAAAAAAAAAAGCAGTGATATCCCAGGTAGCTTCAATTGTCAACTTCACACAACAAAGTCATTTAAGGAGGGTGTCTCAATTCCTGGGTTACCTAGATCAAACTGGACTATGGCCTTGTGTGTGAGAGCTTGACTTGATCATGAATTATTGTGGAGGTGCTCAGTCCTCTGAGAGTAGCATCCCTAGGCAAGCTACTCTATGTTGTATGAAAGAATGAGGTCTGGCCTCAGTGAGAGAGGAAGCACCTAGCCTGGTAAAGACTTGAAGTGACAGGGTGAGGGTGATACCCAGGGCACCCCCTCCACACACACACACACACACACACACACACACACACACACACACACCAGCTTAAAGGAGATATGGAGGAGGAACAGGGAAAGGGTTGTGGGAGGGGGTGAGTGGAATGGAGGCAGTAAAGTGAGTTAAGTAAAAAACAATACAACTAAATTAAAAAGAAAAAGAAAGGGGGAAGATAAGAATGAGCCCTGGAGAAGGACTGGAAGAAATCCAATAAACAGCTTTGTTCTCTGGTTCCTGCTTCTGGGTTCCTGCCTTGAGTTCTTGTGCTGACATTTCTCAAGAATGAACTGTGACTCCAAGGTATAAGCCAAACAGACTCTTTCCTTTTCCCTAAGTTACTTTTGGTCAGATTGTTTTTTTTATTGGAGCAACAGAAATCAGGTAGAACAGTGAAGAATGCAACAAAGTTGCTACAACAAACAAAAATGGCTATGACAGTAGAGAGCAATACAAAACATTTTTTTTTTGCACTAAACAAAGAAAGAATTTTATTTTTTTTGTTAACATTTTTTTTATTTCTTTATTTATATGCGAATTTCTCCATTCCCAGTTTCCCCTCCAAAA
>NW_022196903.1:97047730-97165230 GCF_008632895.1 Mastomys coucha
ATGACTAAGGATGTCGAACATTTCTTTAGGTGCTTCTCAGCCATTCGGTGTTCCTCGATTGAGAATTCGTTGTTTAGCTCTGTACCCCATTTTTTAATGGGGTTATTTGGTTATTTGCCAGCAGTAACTATAGAAAAAGGTTTTCTGGAAAATGGAGTTAGGGGGAAATTGGCTAGCAATTTTATGTTACCTTAGTCCACATGGAAAGATCAAAATTAGACAGCACTCAAGAGGTGGGATCACCCAGCCATCTTGCATTTAATCATCTCCTTGTTACAAGCCAACAGGTAGAATAGGTAAGGCAAAACCCCTCCCCCAAGTTCGTCAGCATGCCGGCCCCATCAGCAGCTTCTTATTTAGTCTCTGGAGGTGGGACTTGCGATGTAACTGGAACCAGGAGCGAGGTGTGGCAAATAGCAGGAAGTGGGCAGAGAGGTGTGGTTAAGAGAGGCAGGCAGGGTCTGAAGAATCAGCCCTCAACCCAGGAGGATTACACAGCTCTATTTTACAAAGAAGGGTATTGGAGGAAGACTTGGCGTGGGCTCTTCATTTCTAGACATAGTCTAAGGGGGCTAAAGCAGATAAGGATGCAAAGGGTAATCAAAGTCACCCACTGATGAAAAGGGTAGTGATCAAAAAGAAATAGGAAAGGAGAAGGAAAAACAGGATTTTACTTCTTGTTGCTGTGGAGAGAGAGAGAGAGAGAGAGAGAGAGAGAGAGAGAGAGAGAGAGAGAGAGAGAGAGAGAGAGAGAGAGAGAGAAAGAGAGAGAAAATCAATTATCAATTATTTAGGGGAGATTATTTGAGGTACAGCTCTTGCTAGTGCTAAGTCACAATTTATTAGCAAACAGAAGTTAGGGTAAGAACTAAAGCAGAAACAATGGAAGAATGCTGCTTGCTGGCTTGCTCAATTGCTCATGCTCAGCTAGCATTCATATGCATCCTGGGCCCCCCTGTCAGTGGAAGGTGCCACTTAAAGTAGGATGGTACCGCCACATCAATTGTCAGTCAAGATAAATCTCTCACAGACATGGCCATAGACTAATGTGATCTGGAAAATTCATCAATTTATGTGACCTTTTCCCAGGTGACTCTAGGTTGTATTAAACTGAAAATAAAAACCAAGCAGCTCAAGAGGTAAAAATAATTAGGAGGAGAACCTGTGGATGATAGCAGTGAGAAGAACCCTAAGCAACAGAAGGCACGTGGGGTATCATATACTCAGGGTTGGAGAGGTAGAGTGGAATCATGCCTGCTCAAAGATCCTTTGTTCTTATAGGTGAGCAAAGCAGGCTGGATATAAAGAGATTCTTCGTGCACTTATTTCAGCATACACTATATACACCTTTATAATAATACCGTGCTAACATTAGCATAGGCATAGAGTCCCAAGGTAAATCTGCAGCATCCAGATACAAAAGCCATGCATGGCAGCATGTACTTGTTTTTCCATAGCTGGAGAGACAGGGACAGGAAGATTCCTGGGGCTCAATAGCAGCCAGTGTGGTGGAATCTGGGATCTCAAGATGCTGTAATAAACACTGTCTCACTACATTCATACAATAAATAATTTAATAAATAAAGATCGAGGAAGATGACAACTGTCTACCACTGGCTTCCCCATGGAGGCATGCACATGTACTTCCCCATGCTTTCTGCCTCATACATGCACAAAAAAAAAACCCTAAAAGGAATCGTTAGTAATTTTAAATAATTCACTGGTCTGATAAGAAATGTCATTAGCAAATACCTGATGCTACCCTCTCTGCATCAAGTCCTGCTAACCAATGGTTTAGCTTCAAAGCAGCTTCTATTTTTTTTTTCAAAAAAAAAAAGAATTACTTTTATGAACATTGAAGCTTTGTCTGTTTGTGTGAGGGTATCAAATCACTTAGAGCTGGATTGCAGACAGTTGTGAGCTGCCGTGTGGGTGCTGGAAGAACAGCCAACTGCTCTTAGCCACTGAGCTGTTACTCCTGGCTTGCAGCTTCCATTTTCATTTGGTAATGTCTTCACTGCTCTAGTCCTTTAGAACAAGGCCCATGACATGCCTTAGCTTCTACTGCCTGTGTGGCCAGCCTCTGCCATTTCCCTAAAAAAAAAAAAAAAAAAAAAAAAAAAAAAAAAAAAAAAATCTTTGCTTTAGAGTCAATCTAATGTATCCTGCACACTGACAAAGGAAGAAACTGAAGAAAAGACATGTTAGCAAGAAACAGCAACATGATGCTGTAGGGTAAGGACATGTACATCTAAGTACCCAAAGCAAAAGGATGGGGTGTGCGAAGACTGCCTAGTGTGCTCAATCTGTATTGGAAACTACCTTATGTGGTTCACTGTACTAAATCCTTTAACAATTACAGAGGCCTTTTTGAGATAGGCAGGATGCCTGTTAGTCTCACTTTTGTGAGGAGGAAAGTGAGGTTCAGACATGGTAAGAAACTTACTCAAGTTGATAAAACTAGAGGAGAGTGAAGAAAAAAGAGGAATCCTCAATAATTAGCATGGGAGTCCTTCCTGTACTACAGACAAGGCCCAAGTTCAGGCTAAGACATGGGAATCTTAGCAAGTCCAGTCCTAGATGACATCTCATTTATGACATTGGCCTGGCTATCTTTTACTTACTGGGGTTGAGAGACATATTCCCTAGAGTAGTTACATTTCAGTGGGGAGATCTTAAGAAAACAGGGATTATAAATGAGAATATTGTTTTCAAAAGCACTTGTTGGGTGAAAGTGGCAGGTCATTGAGCAAATGGAGAGTGAAAAGCATAGACAGAAGATGGATCAAACTGTATCAAGGATGATAGTTTAAGTAACTAGATGGATGGTGAGGTCATTAACTAAGACAGGATTCAAGAAGAAAAAGTGAAAGGGGAAGAGGATGTATTTAGATTTGCTTTTATTAATTTGAGGTGCCTTGGGGCACTCATATGCAGATATACAGATGTCCAGTGGAATATCTGAGACCTGAGTGGAAGCCTGAGACCTGAGCAAGAGACCTCTGCTAGATTAAACTGCTAAGAATCTCCAGCATATAGGTGTTAGTTAAAACTTGAGTACAATGAAATTGTTACTGTCAATTTTTTTGTGGGGACATGAACATTATCTGTCAGTGGGCATACTCCTTCTGGAGCCCAATTATGAAAAGCCTTCCACGAGAGCTGTCTCAGCTGAATCTGTTGAAATTTATTACAATATGCTGAAGTAATTCTAGTGGTTTCCATCTCTGAAAGTGTCTCCAAAGATCTCAGTAAGAAATAAGGCACCTATCTGCATGTCAAAAAAGTAGAAGTAAAATATAAGAAATAAAAAAATAAAGCATACCCCTCTGCAGAACATGATGGATACCCATGTCTATGAATTCTGGTGGGTTTCAAGTACTCTTTTAAAAGGATTCCTTCTTTCCTCAATACATTACTTTGACCCAACTCTTTATGTTAGATCATGTTAGATAGCAACTTTTAAAGCTTTGCAGGTAGCATTGAGACATTCTTACAAGTGCAGACTTAACTAACATTTCCAGCTCTATGGAGCTTTCTAAGACTGAGGCTTCTTTGTAGTACTCTTACTTTCCGCTCAAGATAACTTTTTGTTTGCTTGTTTTTTGTTTTTTGAAACAGGGTTTCTCTGTGTAGCCCAGGCTGTCCTGGAACTCACCCCCCTGTAGACCAGGCTGGCCTCGAACTCAGAAATCCGCCTGCCTCAGCTTCCCAAGTGCTGGGATTAAAGGCGTGTGCCACCATTGCCTGGCTCAACATAATTTTTGAATTGGGACAAAAACATAGCAACATTCAAATCTCTTACTACCATTCTTAATTCTTTTCTCACTCACTCTTAGAGCTAAGAGTTCAAATCAGTTTTTGTGTGGTGTACAGTGATCCAGATCTCTAAATATTCATGGGGAAGAGGACTCAACACTATTGAGATGATGCTAGAAGTCTGTTCCTAGAGCATCAAGCAGATGCTTTTGACTCACAAGCAAGAACGGTCAGAAGCACAGTGACTGGTGTTGTTGAGGTTGTTGTTTGTTTGTGTGTTAATTTTATTGTTGCTGTTTCATTGTATTTTTATCATAGTCTTAACACTTAATAACCACCATTATACTCAGGTTCTAGAAGGGACTCTTGAAGATAAGAACTATGGAGGTTGGAAATAAGAGATAGTTGGAGATGTGTTATAGTGCTAATTTGAATGCAACTTAAATTAACCCATTTATCCATTTAGAATTTCTTGGGAACCTTTTAAAAATATTTTATTTTATTTATTTGTACATATGGGTTCCTATGTGTGCACCATATGTATCCAGAAATGCTTGGAATCCAAAAGGATCACCTAAGGTGAGTGGTGGGAGCTGAACCTAGATTCTGTAAAAAGCAGTAAGCCATCCCCCCAGGTCTTCCATAAAATCTTTATTAAACAATACAACAATACAATACCACTAGCATGGAATTGTTTAGCTGTTGCTGCAGAGAAAACTGTCACCAAATGCAGGAACACAACGCAGTGATAACTCATTGCTATAGCTTATATAGTTTCAGGGCAACTAAGGAATCTATGCAAGTCTTGCTTGGCTGACATGCTCTCTAGAACACTTATCTTCTAGGTATTTCCTCATCTGTCTGCTGTGACCTGGAAAAAAATGGCTTTCTCTTGGTAGAAATTGAAAGACAAGAGCACCAAAAAATGGCAAAATTACTTTTGAGCTTCTACCATACATCAACAGTAACTGTATTGGTTTAAATAAGTGGCAGCTTTAATCAGACTCACCATGAAGAGATATGGCAAAGCCCATCCATCACAGAATGTTGCCCTCACAAGAGGGATGAGAAATTGATTCCACCTAAGTAATCTAACACATTTAGGATAAAAATAGAAACTCAAAGTGCTTCCTTAATTTGGCAAGACCATGCCCAGCCATTTATCCGATTTTTCAGGACAATAACCAAATTGGTATACTTACCTATGCTTTTAGTAGTTGGGAAGATTCTGCTGGTCTCTTTGGGGAGTATTATTTCAGGATCATAACCCCCTTGAATTTATATAAAACAACAAAAGTTCTTGGCATTAAGACATGCTCTTTACATAGGATTTTAGCACATTAATAAATCCAAGGTTGTCAACAGATTTACTGATATCTGCATATGATACATCACTTACACACTTATTCTGGTAAGATAACACCCACGGGTGAACAAATACCATCCTGTCTTATTTTGTCCACATTTTAAAGGGAGAGATCAATTACCCTGCTCTCCCCAGCTTATTGTAGCTATGATCAGGGTAATTGCTACATCATCTTGGAAACAGGCACTTTACCTGGATCAGTACAGTTAAGCAATACTCAGAAATCAGGGAGGCTCCCAAATTTTTTTATCTGCAAGCAAAGTTCCCTGTGTATAGCATGCTAGTGCAAAGAAAGGGCATCAAAGGTAGAAGCTGGCTAGGAATTTCCAAAGCATCCATGTCTGTTTCTACACACAGCTTGCCTATCCAGCTTCAAAGGATATTACATGTGCCTTTTTTCTTTAACTTACAGAGACAGACAATGATCTCCATCAGATATTTCTTTATTTCCAATTTTTTATACCCTTCCTGCTACCACAGTCTCCCTTTCTGAGGGCTAGGGGATGGATGTGGGCTATTTAGCTACCTCACACCACCCCATCCCTTTTGAGAATGGCTTTGGAAGCCAGCCAGATTGCATTGTTATCCTGCTGTCAATTACAAATGTGCCAGACACCCAAAGCATTGGGGAGGAAGTGCAGCGATTAGAAAGCACCCCAGAGGATATGGCCAATGTCATCTCTGACTTGCCAGGTGACCTTTAGAACATCAGATGTGTAAAATAGGGATGATAAATTGTTCTCTGGACTAATCATGCAAATGAGTTGAAGCAACAAAGATGGAAGGAATCAGGGCAAGTAGAATTCCAAAGAAATCAAGTTTTTGTTCAGGAAAGAATTGTCTTCCAATACAAAGAGAAATTATTCCAGATAATGGTTAGGGTCTTTCCCTGGATATCACTCATAATTGACTGCTCTTTTCCTATTCATGTTTGTTAATCCCAAATTCCTTCCTCCTGCCAAAAACTCATGTATCTAACACCCAGCCTTTCATTTTCAGTGCAGCACTAATGATTTGATAAAATGGCTTCTAAAATCCCTAATCCTAGCTCCAAAAGTGCCTTTGTTTTCACTTGGATGTAGAGCAATGGAGATTGGAAAAAGAATAAATATGGGAATGCAGACAAATCTATTTATATGATGCGGCTATGACTATAGCACCTCTGCTGGTCTAATTGGGTCCTCTGAGGGGATTATGTCTTCCAATCAGGTACCAAATCGGAACATTTTCTATCACTGAGAATCTGTCTTTTCATAATATAGGCTGTACAAGATATTTTGAAGCCGACATGTGGTACACAGATACCAAGCTGAGGTAGGAAGATCATGAGTTTAAACTCAGCCTAGACTGTCTACCAACTTCTAGACCTGCAGAGATTGTGATAACATGGAGAGAAGTGGAGATATATGGGAATAGGAGGTGCTAGGCTAGCAAAAAATATCCAATTTTAATTAAACACAAAATATTCACTGTACTATTTTAACATTTATATATCTCTGTATGTCTCTGACTTTGTCTGTCTCTTTCTATCTGTCTCTGTATTTCTGTCTCTGTGTCTTTCTGTCTCTTTCTGTCACACACACAATTTCATACATTAATATGAAACAAAATGACTTAGCAATTGCACTCAAATGAAAAATAAAGATCTCTAGCTATAAATCCATTCTACCTATGAAGCCAATCCAGACTTCATTGTATATTATTCTCAAAGGAACTTTTAAAAATACTAATGTGGAGATATGGGCTATTATCTACCATGACTTAGAAGATATGTGTCTTTCATGCTGTCAGACTGTAATGGTTAGTTTTATGTTGGCTTCATTAAGTTAAGGTATGCCCAGAGAGTTAGAGACCTTATTTCTGGATCTGCCTATGAGACTATTCCTGGAAGAGGTCATCGTTTTAATGGCAAGACTATGGAATACAGAACATTCACATTCACCAAGGTGGGCAGGCAGGTTTCATTCTACAGAGGATCTAAATGGAACCTCCCTGTCTTAATCCAGTGCCCTGCATCCTTGGTTCTCATGCCTTTGACCTTGGCATGGAAGCTGTGACATTAATTCAACTATCCTTTTCTCAGGATTTGGACTCAGATTGAGTGACACTATTGCTCTCTTTGTTCTCCAGCTTTTGGTTAGCACACCTGCAGACCCTTCAGTATCTGTAATCACACCAACCAGACCCATACTCAATCTCACCATGGATTTAAATGTGTCACTATGGATGTTACTCTGAAGGATTCAGAATTTGCCTGTTATATTTGTATTCTGGTTTCTCTAATTGAGTTCTAGAATTAACCTCCAGGGTCTAGCATCAAACTCCCCAATTAAAAAGGTTAAAAGGACTTGTCTTTCAACAAGAGTCTCCAATTTCAAAGCAAATGAGATGTGAAGAATCTCTACCTGTGTGGTTGAAAATCTGATTATGAAACCAATAACTTCTTGACACACATCTTTCAAAATAAATTATGGGAGCATGAAACTGCTTTATGTTTGACTAAAAAATATATAATAAAATATACAAAGCCAGCTGAATAAAGGAACAGTGCGGGTACAGTTAGGATGGTTGAAAAGGCATCTCCTGGAATCGAGTACTTCACCCTCTAGACACATCAATCAATTTATCAGGCAAGAAGTTCTAACAAACTTTGGTGTTCAAGGATTTATGTGGGCAAGATAGATTGCCTCATTGTTTATAAAGTTATGGTGCATCTGCCGCTCTTCTACCTTTCATCACATTCAAAATCTCAACTCTCTGATGTCATGCATGAGCTTTCTGCTCATCCTTCCCCAAAATGAGTCACCTGTTGTTCATAAACTCTGGTATCATCCAAAGGACTCATGAAAATGAAAGAACCTATTTGGAAATTCCAGGGTTTTAGATAAGGGTATCCTCATTAGGCACCAAGAATAAAAGCCAGCCACATGTTTCACCCCATAGAATACAAATTGCAAGCTGAGTAACACAGATATGTGTAGTGTGCATCTCCTTCATGTTTCTATATAAAACTTGAAGCTATTGATAAAGTAGCAGAAAGAATAAACAAAACAGCAAGAAAGTCACCAAAGGAGGAATAAATTCAATCTACAAACATAAAAGCTATGCTTTTTCTGGCAGCTGAAATATGTATTGGGAATTTTTCAAAAAGCCCGAACCTCAGTAAGTTGCCAGAAAGCCCCATAAGACTCAATAGTGAACTTTTCATATGGCTCCGGTTCCTTACTGAGTAAAAGTGGGGAATCACAGGTATCAAGTCAGCTCCTAAGTTGGGCTCTGCATCCTTTCTCTGCTGCCATATGTGACCTGCTCTCTCTCTAACAGGAAATTACAGGATTATTCGCTGGGACTTTTCTGCCAGAGGATGTCCAGATGAATCTCCGTATCTGAGTCATACATTGGCTCTGGTCACATCTTTATTTTCTGTTATGCCACTGACTGTGACACTTGAAACTCAGAACTCTCAAAGCTAGGTTTATCAACTTTGATGTTTGGGCAAAGCCAGTCTCACAACCTGGTATGGCTGCCACAGGTGTGCATATCTCCATGGGTCAGAGCAAGGCGATAGTAGCTTTGTTCACATAGAAACATTCAGGAAACACAATATATGACTTGGATTAACCTCAGAAAGGCAGTTGTCACAGTTGATCGCCATGGACTTATGAACTGCATACACAACACAAAAATCCCCTAATTCTATAAATGAGAAATTGTATTTCCAGATGCATTAGAACAAAGCCAAGAACAATATAGGAAGGCTTTGTGACCTTACATCCATGAAAGAAAATGGACCAACCTAATCTCTAAGAATGACACAGAGAAAAATAAACTCACAACCTTCTGGAACAGGATGAGAATATACAGTGCTGGCCAACACAGTAAACCCTTTTGTAATTTATTCTAGAGTACAGCAAGGGTAGATTCTTGGCTACTCTGCTTTGAGTTCTCCAATGTCGTTTACATTTTAGATACTTATAATCTTGTAGCTGCACTTTGTCTGACTTTACTCCATTCTCTCTCCCCCTCCCCCTTGCATCTTCTCCTCCTTCTCCCCTCTCCCTGTCCCACTTCCCTTTCTCTCTCCCTCTTCTCCCACCACCCTTTCTTCTGTCTTTCTCTTGCCCTCCTCAAACACACTGAATACATCCCATGATGATAAATTGGAAGCATATTTCCAACCTTGTGTCCCTCTGCTACTCTCTTGGCCCTTTCTTTGACTAGATTTTTGTATTGAACTCCACTTCAGTAACACTCTTCCAATTAGGTTTTGGTTTTGTTTTGTTTTGTTTTTTTGACAGCTCAATCAAAAGAAGTCCCTCTTAGTAAAGCATTCTACATCATATTTGTCAGTTTTCTTGACTTTTGTTTTGTTAAGGTTTGGATTCATGAGTATATTTTAGTTCTATGCAAGCAGATGCTTGTTCTATGTTTCTTCCTATTTCAATCCAGTTGCTAGCATCTGACTCATAGTAATTATCTAGTAAGTAAATGTAGATATAATCATTTAAAATACTCATGGTAGTGGTGCATACCTATAACCACAGCACTCAAATGTGGAGACAAAAGTTCAAGATCATCCTTCACCACATATATATGCTGAGGCTAATCTGCCCTACAAAATGATACCCTATCTTTCTTTTTGAATCCAATATAAAAAGGAAACAAATCAATACTGATTTAATGCATCCTAAATCCTCTTTGTTTGTTTGTTTGTTGTTTTGATAAAAAAGAAGTCTAGCTTGTAGGATAGGCTGTCCTCAAACTCTTGGCTCCTCTTCCAGCACCTTCTGTGTACTATAATTTTAGGCACACTGCATTAACTTTGATCTTAAAAGCTAGACTTTAAGTGGATATAACATAACTGCCCCTGGGCTGTTTCATATACCCCAGGCAGAGCACGACTCCTTTCTCACTGTGTGAGTAACTCTGAGGACTACTGACATAGTCCAATGAGTTTGTCTATGCATGCATACATGCATGGTCCACTTGCATCAGAATTAGCTGGTTATTTTCGTAAAAGTTTCACTTAAAGCATTGTGCACACTACAGTTCTCACTTAGCAGATCTTTTTGAAAGTCATAAATTTACATTTAACTTGTTCATCTTTGATTCTTATGTCCAACAAAAGAGCAGCTATGACTTAAATAGCTCAGTGTTCGTTGGTCGCCAGACCAGTAGTCAAAAAAGACTACTTATGTTGAGAACCTGCAAACAAACACTGGTTGTTGTTTTTAAGACAATCATTGGTATTAAGACAACTAGACTAAAATGGGGTGCTTTTCCCTATCATTTGTTTAATATGAAAAGTCATAGGGCACAGACAAACCTGAGTCTGATTCTCACTAAACACGACAGTTAACGTTTAAGCCCTCACATCCCTTGTTTCGCTTTGTGTATGGCAGGAATGAAAATACCTAGCAGCCAGCATATATTAGAAAAGATTAATGAGGCAATGTGTATGAAACATTTAGCCCAGTGCAGCGATAACTTCACAAAACCGAGGTTTTTCTTAGTAAGATTCCAGGCAGGCAGAAGACAAAGAGCAGCACATGGGGCACAGGCCAAAGATTCACATACAGAAACAGTCACTGCCCCCAGCACACCTCGGGGTTTTAATCCTCAGAGCAGCATCACTAGATTCCCACCTTCATCTGATTCTTCACTGGACACAGTTTTCATAACTATCTGCTTCTCTAAGTCCTAGACCACTTAAGTCAAAAATATGTCTGACTTCAAATTTTATAGTAGTCATCTGAGAGTTGTGGAGAAGGCTCTGTCCCTGATTTCAGATTCCCACCACCTATGAAAAAGACTAGGTATGGCTGTGTGCATCTGAAATACCAAGGCTGGGGAGGCTGAGATAGGAGGATTCCTAGAACTCAATGGCCAGCCATCCTAAATGAATTAGGAAGCTCCAGAATCATAAAAGATGACTCTATTTCAAAAGTAATGTAGAGAAAATTGAGAAAGACATCCCATGCAAACCTCTAATTACTATGTGTACACACACGCATATTTACAAGTACACATCATTCACAAGTACCCATATATGCTATAATAAATAAATAAATAAATAAATAAATAAATAAATAAATAAATCAGCATTTGTTTAGAGTCTTCAGTTGCCCCCAATACTACACACTGAACGCAATTTATCTCTCACAACTTGTTGATCAGAAAGATGTCCCTCCCACTGTGTGCTGATACTCAACAGGAAATCTTTCAAAGATGAATGATAGTTGGGTCATGGATTAATGTTAATGTCAGATAAATTTTGGTTTCAGGGGAGTGACCTGATTCTCAATAACAGATTGCTACAAAGTGACACTCTAAGGACATAGATCCTTTTTTACATATGGCCAGTTCCTGTTCTACTTCCCTGTCATGTTTTGATGCAAGTAGAATGATCCCTCATTAAGATATCATGGTATTTTTACCCTAAAGACTAGACAGTCATGAGCCAAATATTACTATTATTTTTAATATTCACTCAGCCTCAGGTCTTTTGCTATAGCAACACAAGACAGACTAATATACTCAATATAACCCATAAGACAGGAGTGTTGTCTCTTGGTGGTTAGATTTCCATTATATTTTGACATAAAGCAAATTAATAGAGAAAGACCAGTTAATGATAATCTAAGAAGTACTTGGCTTGGATTGTCTTTTCCCGTGACTGGGAGATTAACTGGAAAGTCATTTTCTCAGAGGAGTAGTAGGGAGAGAGGATTTCGCTTCTCCTTTCCTGGCATCCCAGCCTCGATGGGTAAGCCTTTCTCAAGTTAACAGTAATCGCTTTAACTCATGAAAGAACCATGAATTGATTCTATGTATCATACATGAACACTTTAAAAGGCAGTTATTAGTTGAGCATCTCTCTACATACTGGTGAAAGCAAAAGTAGTGATCTCGGTACATTGGGGTTCCATACTTGCCCAACTGGTATTCGAGAAACATAATCAATGACCAACTATTCTTATTACCTGCTCATTCTTCTCCTTTTATCTCCATTTTTAAGTAGTTAGATGCAAGGGCATGGGAGTTGGCTTCGCGTTTTTCTGTTTTCAAATATTTGGAACTTATGCATAAGGAACAGGTGAAGAAATGATTATCAAAAGACCACACAAAAGACCGAATGGCTTTTGTTTAAGCTTCTTCAAAAGCCTCCGGTTGTATTGCAGTATAAACGTGGCTGTGATGTTAGCTGAATTTGCTTTAGCAGGAACACAGCACGATCATTTCTTGAGCAGAGAAAACAGCTGGTTTGCCAAATCTGCACATTTGGCTGTACAACTGGTTCTATTGGTCGCTTCAGGCTAGCAATATTTTTTCCTGACAATTTACATGCTGCTCCAGCCCAAGGTGTCTGAAATGAAGTCTCCACATAGACGCAGTTAAAAAAGAACTTGGCTCCCAACCATAGCCAGAACCCTGCTTGCAAAAGGAAACTCACACTGATCCATGGTAACGCGATAAGTCTGTGCCTTTCCAGCACAGACTGGCTAAGCAATACCCATTGTTTTGTAAGGCTTATGTAAAATTAAGTGTTAATAATCCATATTGTTTGCCTTAATACCATTATTCACATTTCAGTATCCTGTCTACCTTAGCTGAACTGTAATCCTGAGCAGCATGCCGCTCCCCAACACACACACACAAGAAGATGGAGATAACTGTGGAGGAACACAGATGCATACAAATTGTGTTTTCCTGGCAGGGAACTACTCCTGTGTTCCTCTCAGACAAAGAGCTTAAAGACAACATTTTCTTGGATCTCCAAATTCCCAACTGCTTAAAAGGCAGATTTGATCAAACTAATTAAAATTTCTTTGTGGCTAATCACTTTGGAGGCACAGTTAACTTTAGTATTATTAATACAATTTTAGCTTTATCTGATTTTACTCTAAAATAGAATTAAGTCAGCACATTTGAAACCTAATACAGGAATGGTGTATGCTCAGGACTTGGATTCCATTTTCTAAACAATTGATTTTCCATATTATCCTCAGGTCTCAAGGTACAGTGTGTACATAGATCACAGTGAGATATACAGTGAGCAGAGAAATAATAGAACTACACACGTATTCTCTAGGGGAGCAAAAATCTATGACATAATACAGACGAAAGTTGACCAAAAATAAAAGATTCAAGAGATCCATTGGAATACAGATATTGGCAAATAAATCAGTCTCTTTAGAGCCTGTTATCAGGAACTATGATAAAATATGTTGTATTCTGGAGAGAGTGTGAAACTTGAAACTTTGTTATTTATTTGTTTGTTTGTTTGTTGAAGCACAGGCAGGATGTCTCAACAATTCAATTTCCAAACTACTTTGGGTGGTTCTGAACTGTCCTGAAACTCTGTCTCCCAAGGATCCATTGCCTTTGATCCTGGGGGACATGCACTCATGTGAATAACCCATACATATACATAATAATATGTGCACATACATGTAGCTATCTATACTAGCACACCTACTTGATCCCAGCATTGGGAGGAATCAGTCAGACAGATCCATGTGTGTTTAAGTCCAAACTGCTTTATATAGCTAGTTTCAGGGCAGTTGTGAGGCAGACACTATCTAAAAGCAAAAACAAAACCAGCATCCTTAAAAAACAAATGTAAGAGGGTCTGTGGTTATATTACTATGATGGAGAACAACTGTAGCATGCAGAACAGGTTGATCCCTGGCACCAAAACAATTTTTGGAAGGAACATTAAAAATAAAAATTATAATTATATTAATAGAAAACTTTTTCCTGAACCATCTCAACATAAATTTCAGACTCATCTTCGTACGACTACCCAGTACCCTTTAAAGACAGACAACCCCCTACGTTGACAGAGTGGAACCAAGAAATTAGAATTAATACATTTCTTCCATCTGGTCATCAAATTGCATTCAAAGTTCACTGACTGCTTCATCAATGTCCTTTGCTGCCAGAGGTCCTCATTCACAGTCACCAAGCATACTCTCTCTGGTGTCTCTTTAATGTCTGTGGCTTGGGGCAGCTTCTCTGTCTATTTAATTTATGACTTGTCACTTTTGAGATCATAGGCAAGCTACCTTCAAAACTGTCCCTTAGAGTTTGTGAGCAGCATCTCATGACCACATTTAGATGACGATTCTAAGATGATTTAGGGGTCCTTCCTGTGCATCTTCAGCTGGCTTGTCATTTCTATTGGTCTCATTGTTTGTTAATTTTGACCTTTATATTCAGATTATAATTTTTAATTTAAGTGTATATATGTGTGTGTGCGCTGGCATGTAAGTGTGCACGTGTGTTTGAGGGTTCACATTTGTGAAAACAGGTGTGAACAAGGAGATCAGAGGATAGCCTTGGTTGCCGGTGTTCATCGTCTACCTTACTTGAGGCAGAGTCTTTTGATCATTGTTGTATATGTCAGATTAGCTGGCTAATGAGCTTTGGAAGTTCTCCTGTATCCACTCCAATCTTTTTCTATGAATATTGAGATTTTATGCATACATGCTGCTGTGCCAGTCTTTATATATGTTAGGCATCTTAAATAAGATTTTAATCCTTGCACAACAAATACTTTACCTACTTAGCTACCTCCCCATAGTTCAACTTTCTCCATTGTAATTCTAAGTACTTTTTATTTCATTGCTGCTAATTAATGTGTTGCGAAGTAAAATTTATATATAAGCATCTGTCATATTTAAAATGGCCATCTACTTATATTTACACGAATTCATGCTTTTCTATTTCATTCAGTTATTTCCAATCAGTTGCCAGTTTGGGTTTTGGATTTTTGTTTTGCTTTTATTGGTTTTATGGCTGTTCTTTTGATGCTATTTTGCTTCAAACTTAACTAATTTTGATTCCTTCTGTGCCCTCTTGACAGTTTCCCAGCATTTGGGAGAAACTTTTTAGTTTTCACTATTTGTATCCTCATTCTTTTAAAGAAAATTGTATTTCAATGTTTTTAATTGATTTACTTCTTTGATTAATATGAAATATCTAAGTTATAGCTTGTCTCTTCTGCCAGTCTATGCTCCATGACAATGGTCTCCTCACCTGTTTCGAACATGTGTTCTTCTCTTCAGTGTAGTGAGTCTTACCACCCCGCCTAGAGCCTCACCAGACCACTGTTCAACACAGATGTTCTCCTCTCTTCTATCAGTGAGTCATGCCTCTCTGAGTACCTTTCTTAACTCCTTCCTCTGTGTTGTTATGGCCTTTCCAGACCTTTGAGACACGTTTACTTTGTTTGATTCTTTCTAAGGACTTAAGACTGAGTTGTTCTAGAAAATCAGAAATAAAGAAAGAAGGGCAGGGAGTAGGAAAGCAAACTGGAAGGGAAGGGAGATGCATAAGTAGTAGCTTCTGAATAGTGAGATTTCTGGAATTTTTCTTTCTTTAAAAACCACAAAAATATTATAAGCATATGTTTTGTTTTAGTGTTAGGTGTCTTCTTCAAACTAGGTGACTGCTTCAAAGCAGCTGACTATGATTTGCCTAGTGCTTCAACAGAGGCATGGTTTTGTCAGCTGCAGGTAGTTTCTATGACTGTGACATTTGGAATTCTGGGTACTTTTCGAAAAGTTATATGAATATAAAGGCTCCAAGAGTCAAGGTGGGTGGCTGTTGTTCACTCAGAGGGATTGATTGCTGTTTGTTAGTAGTTGTGCTCAAAGGAACAAAAAGAAATTCTCTCTCTCCGTCTCCTCTTTCCACTCTTTCCTATCTAGTGATAGGTGGTGACTATTGCAGAGGTAAATGGTGGGAAAAAGAAGAACCCACAAAATAGCAAGACCAGCTATGAGCAAAGAAGAAATAACAAGAAGGAAATCAGATTTAGAAAGTTCTCTCTCTGTTCCCTCTCTATCCTTCTTTTTCTCCTATATAGTGATAGGGATTTAAACTGGGGGAATAAAGGATTGGAAAAAGAAAAACCCACAAAGTAGCAAATACGGCTATATTCATGAAGTGGCAGTGCTCCTATTGTCTCTGGGTTGTCCTTCTTTCAGTCTCTGCTCCATAGTTTGTCTCTGCAACTCCTCCTATGGGTATTTTGTTCTCCCTCTAAGAAGGAATGAAGCATCCACACTTTGGTTTTTTGAAGGAAACCGGCCCGCAGTTTCACTTCATTCCGTGGGTGATTCACGAACAGGGGAACTCGAGATTCTGTAAAATAAGCGGGTAGGGAGGAAAGAGAGACGACACCAGGAAAGTGTTCTTATCGAGGTGTGTACTTTACTTAAAGAAACGGAAAATATATATCCTTGAGGCAACAGAGTCAAGCCTTTTGGGCAGATAGGTGAGAGCGGGGAAACGGGCATATCAAAGCAAGAACTCCAGGCAGGAGGGCGGATCAAAGTTTTAGTCCCTATGAATACTGGGCTCTCGGTTCTGGCTTTAATCTCTCGAGGTGGCTCCAGACCCCTGGTGAGTCGAGTCGAGGTGCTGTCTCTGGTGTCGGTTGAGACCTCTCCGAGAAATCAGCAGGGCTGCCACAGTTTTTCTTCTTGAGTTTCTAGTAGTTTGTGGATTATATTTTGGGTATTCTGAGCTTCTGGGCTAATAGCCACTTATTAGAAAGTACATGCCATGTGTGTTCTTTTGTGATTAGGTTACCTCACTCAGGACAATATTCTCCAGATCCATCCGTTTCCCTAAGAATTTCATAAATGCATTGTTTTTAATAGCTGAGTAGTACTCCATTGTGTAGATGTACCACATTTTCTGTATTCATTCTCCTGTTGAGGGACATCTGAGTTGTTTCCAGTCTCTGCTACTATAAATAAGGCTGCTATGAACATAGTGGAATATGTGTTCTTATTTGCACGTTGGAGCATCTTCTCCGTATATACCCAGGAGTCGTATAGCTGGGTCCTCTGGTAGTACTATGTCCAATTTCCTGAGGAACTGCTAAACTGATTTCCAGAGTGGTTGTAGCAGCTTGCAATTCCAACAGTAATGAAGGAGTATTCCTCTTTCTCCACATCCTCACCAGTATCTGCTGTCACCTGAGTTTTTGATCTTAGCCATTCTGACTGGTGTGAGGTGGAATTTCACCATTTAATTTGCATTTCCATGATGACTAAGGATGTTGAACATTTCTTTAGGTGCTTCTCAGTCATTGTACTTCTTATTGAAAATGATTTTTTTCCTCAAAATATATTTGGTTCGTGTTTTCCCCTCCCCTAGCTCCTCTCAGATCTTCCCTACTTCCATATCCATGGGATTTTTCTCTCTCTTTCAGAAAGAAGGAAGAGGAGACAAATGAGAGAAAGATGGAGGAGAGAGAGAAAGAGAGAAGGAGGAAGACAGACAGACAGATAGAGAGAAACACACACAAATACAAAAAATAAATAGCTAAAGCAAAACAAACTCAATAGCATTTTGTGGCTTTTTTGATTCATTTCTTTTTGTTTTGACATTTTTTTTTTGTCTTGCAAAAAGATATCCTATAGTAAAGATGGTTTTTTGTTTAAGTGTTTGCTGCTTTTGCACAGCACCGGATTTCGGTTCCTAGAACTTATGCCAGGGAGCACACCACCACCTGTCACTTCAAGGAGTTACAGGTCCAATGTCCTTTTCTAGCCTGCAGTGGTTCTCAACCTTCCAAATACTGCAACACTAACACTCCTTCTCATATTATGGTGACATCCAACTATAAAATCATTTTGATACTACTTCATAACTATAATTTTGCTATTGTTATGAGTTATAATGTAATTATATTTGGCTTGCCAAAGGGGGTCCTAACACACAGGTTGAGAACTATAATCACTGTCATGAGGCACATTGACATGTGTCATGGTAGAGAGAACAGAACATGGAAGACAACATATTTCTAGAAGAATCAACTTTACTATCAATAAGAAATGCCTGTCCAAGCAGAAAAATAACTTTCAGGGTAAAACTGAGCCATGTTTCCATTCAATAGAATATATAATTGTCAGTTTTGATAGTCTGCTGACTCCCTGGTTCCAAGTAATCTATTTATTTATTTATTTATTTATTTAGCAAAACAAACAAGCAGACATTACTCTTTCTTTCAGTTCCTGTGGCAGTTGCAATGATTACACAGTCCTTGATGTTTTAATCAATTTTCCCAATTGATGGCACTGTTTGGGAGGTTTGAGAGACATGATCTTCCTGAAGGAAGTATGTCACTGGAGGTGGGCTTTGAGAGGATAGAGATTCAAACCATGTCACTGCCTAATGTTTTTTTGGTTTAAGATGTGAACTCTCAGCTGGATTTCCCACCTACCATGCCTGATCCTGTTATTCCTCTGAAACTGCAAGACCAAATACACACTTCCTTCTATAAATTGCCTTGCCCATGGTGTTTCTTCAGAGTAACGGAAAAGTAACTGCTACAGCGCCACAATTTATTTCACCCAAATAAAAAAAAATCAATAAATGTAAAGACAACATTAAGTGTTTGTTATCTTGGAGGTGGAAAAACTTTTGCTTAACAAATAGAGGGGCTGACAGGGTTTAGAACAAGATGAAAAGCATCCAAACTCCAACCAACCACTATAATACATAAGACAGTGTTACATTGCTTATCACTTCAAAATCTCCACTGTTTATATGTAAATCTAGGACTTTTTGGGCTTCGTTGTGCACCACTTTGTGAGACCAAGACAGGAAAATCACCAGTTCAAATTCTCCCTAGGCAGCAGAGTAAATTCTAAGAAGTCCTGGGCAAATTAATGAGACAATATTTCAAATTAAAAAGTTATCTCAGTGGTAAGCCGCCATGCTCCAAATTCAAGGAAACTTAACTCTGCAAAGTTAACTGACAAAACCAGCCCCTAGCGTTGCACTTTTACCTTCTTCACAGAATTACTGGGCCATTAGGCAGGTACACCTTAGAACATTCATTATTTGTCCCACAGAGCTCAGTGAACATTAGCTATACAAATAGAATTATCTTTATTTAAATGATATCGTAATATGTTTTCCTTCTATATACTATTCAATCTAACTCTTAAGAGAATGATAGTATTTTTGCCTGATGTATCACATTGTACATTTTACCCTATGGTTTTAGTTTTATGTTTGTTTGTTTGCTTTTTAAATAAAAGCAGAGCTACACAATTTATTTTCTTCATTGTAAAGGGACTTGGAAGCATATGACGTTCATGAGTTAAAAAGAGAGCCAAATTCATTAAAAAGATTTTAATACCAGAATTGCTCCTGAAAGGGCTAATTGTAAAAATCTCTTTCTACATGCATGTCCTGGCAGGGGGCAAATATGGCTCTCTGGAAAGGACCAGCATGCAAAGCCAGGCAGTTTCTATCAGAATGAATGTGTGACTCTAAGACAGACTGAAGCATTAAGTTCTCATAAGCAATCTTCCTCCCAATCAATGCAGCCAAGGGTATTTCCATAGCATATTTCCATCACATACAGACTGTAGCTCCAACTATGATAATTCAAACAAAATATATGCATTGATACAAACAAAATGTTGTATTTTAATTTTTAGCAGTGGTATAAAATAACTTGTGATTTGAAGGATTTTGTTCATATTGAATATAATTTATTTTTCACAGGCCTTGGGAAAATATAGTCTCCTCTCATTACTGTTTTACTATATACAAGAAATATATTCATATATCTCTATCTATCTATTTATATATATAATGTATATATTATATATTATGTGTATATATTATATATACATTATGTTTGTATAATGTATATATTATGTGTATGTGTATATGTATATAATATACATATAATTATAATATATGTATAATATATATACATATGATATATAATATATATATATATATATTTCATCTACCTAATAGTTATTAATCATTAGGATGCTACTCTTTAATTATCATTTAATTTTTCATGTACTTTTATGGTACTTTCATGGTACTTTTATGGTAGATGCATCATTATTATTAAAATTTTAAGGATGAAAAACTGAGAACCAAGACACCAAATACCATGACCCAGGCTCTGGGATATTGTATCAGACAGTCATATCCCATCCAGCATGTACTGATCCTGTATCACTTCTCTATATTAAAGCTAAGGGATTCTGGAGGAGAAATTTTCTGTTATTATTCTCAAGTTTATTTCCTCTCTGATTTTCATTTGTACATGTACAATGTACTATCAAATTGTGTGTGTGTGTGTGTGTGTGTGTGTGTGTGTGTGTGTCTCGGGTGCATATATTTATGTGTGTATGTAAAATTTATAGCTGAGACAATGATGCTGTATATTTGTTGTTCAATGATATGTGAAATCAGCTGGATGTCTTCATCTAGTAACTGAGATATGGGTGTTCACATAACAAAATAAATAGATATATCAATTTAATAGGCATTTAAGGTAGCAGGCCCTGGGAAGAGGAGATGTAAGGTGAGAACACTCTGAATTGAATATCTCATCCTTAGCAGAGGTCTCCGTTGTCTGAAGTTATGGGTTAGTGATCATGTCTTGTCTGTCTGCTATCTTTATCCTTCTTAAATGCCTAACTTCAGAGCTTTACAAACTATACAATGCTTTGTCCCAATCTCTAAAACAGTAGGAAAGAGAATTGCTTCGCATTTCATGGAAGATATTAATATCTTAGCAGTTCTTATCAAAAACACTTGTGAGGTCCAAGACCTTTGCTGTCAATACTCTCTGTATCTTTGTGGCAATTGGCATGCAAAGGACAAGTTCAATAAAAGGTCCTGTGATGGTCTAGGGAACGGAAGATTTGGAAATCATTCTAGAAAGCTACTATCCTTCAGTCAGAGGCTTAACTGTGAACCTCTCTCACCATCGGTTAATGCAAGATTTTTCATCCATAAATTCCCACATACAAAGAGAAGGGGGAAAGGAAGGAGTCAGCCTTTTGGAGGCTGGGCAATGCATTAGCATAGTGCAAACCTGAGCAGGAATGTAAACTAGGACTTTTGTGAAATGTCTTCTAATACATTCAAATGACTTCTTCCAAATCCTCATGTTCTTTTCTGATTTAGCTGCATATTGCTGCTGGGAAAACACCAGGGAGGGCTTGTGAATTACAGACATCTGTAATCCGAATGATAGCAATTTAATGTGAAATCTTTGACACATGTTGGCAGGGGGATTATTTACCAAAAGGGATCATTGCTTTTGGATCAACAGGGGTAATGTATTAATTATACTGGACAGCAAAGGCTCCATTCATTACACAGTTACTTTTAAAATTTGCGAAACCACCTCTTTACTTACTTTTTAATTCCATTCCAGGTTCTTGTTAAGAATAAACAAAACTGTAGTCTAGACATACATGGAAATTGGCTAGTTTTCTGTGCATTTTGTACATTATTAAGGAGCTGATAAAACAGAAATTCAAAGCAATAATTCATGATGTCTAATTATATTCAAATGTGCAAAAATGTCTTCATTTCATAAATCTTATTTAATTTTCAAAGGCCACAGTTTGCCTCTCTCTTTAATCTATTTCTATTGCATAGAGTTATTATGAAAATAGCTAATACTTATTAAACATGTTGGACATACCATGTGAACGTGTGATCATAATTAATTGGTTTAATCCCTTAAACAACTCTATTTGAAGAATAATATTATTATCCTCACTTTCAGAGATGATGAAACTGAGGCACAGATAATTATGTAACTTGCCCAGGGTCAGAATAATTATCAAATGAGAGGTTAGGCCCTCCACCAGTCTGACTTCAAGCCTTCATTCTTAATTTCCAGCAAAATAAGTTAAGCTTCCAATAAATATATAATGAACTCAATTATTATTTCATGAATGTGGAATATTGAATAACAATTCTCAGACTCACAACTATAGACCCCATTTAGACCACTTTTCTATTGATACTAGCTTCTGTTTGTTTATTTGTATATTGTTAGTTCCTTGAGAAATTCATCCATTGCATTCTGTTCATATTCTTTTCCATGCTTCATTTACTCTTAGATCCTCAGTTCACTCTATACTTATGCTATGATTTTGTCTTGTTGGAGCTGCCACAGGACATATACATACTGTCACAACCACTGTGAGCACGTAGGTGCAGCTTCCCTATTGTAACTACACACTTATACCATTCTATCATCTCACGTATAATATCTTCTCTAAGCTATAATAAAGAAACAATAGAATTTTACAAAATAGACTCACATTTCACAGACACATAATGATAATAGAGGGTATGAATCTGAACATCCAGACTCCTTTTTCTATAAATGACAAGTTCTTGAGAGTTTGCCTTCATGAAGCACACAACAGGAAGAGTATGTACCTTGTGAAAGGCTGTAGCTCCAAGAAGGCTCCCATGCATCTAATAGTATGGGAAATCAAAATGTAATCTCATTGTCCACACTAAAAAGAGGGGACGGCATCATACAACTACTGTGTACTTGGCAGAACCACACAGCAAAGTTAGCATGTTATTTCAGAATTAATTTTGCTATCCAGACTTGACTAGTTAACTACAACATAATAATCATATCTCAATATTGAGTAATCAGGAATTGGTGCCTTGAAGTCTTCATTTGCAGAAGTGAACAATGTTGAAATCCAGGCAGGAAATCCTTCTGAAAACTAGCTACTCACTTTCTTTAGTCAGAACTTATTTCATTCCACAGCTGTGGTTTCCCAGCTTGCAGAATTTTCTGTGGTGTTTGTTTGGTTTGCTTTGTTTTTAACAAAGACTTCCATTTCTAGTGAATGTCTTTGATAATACTGGGGAGTAGTCTAGAGAAGCTCTCAACAGTACCTTAAAGAAGTCACATCACACTGGCAAGATGATGTAAGAATGAGCTTTCCTAAACTTCTCACAAGCCACATTAGGCAGCTAATATCCTTGACAAAACTATTCAGTCAACATGAGCACTTTCTCAAGGCTATTCCTTCTCTGATAATTCTTTTTTATTTTTAAGACATTCAAAGGAACCCATTCTTAACTATGGTTTCCTTTTGTGGAGAGAGAAATATTGGATACTCTCTAAGACCCTCCTATTCTAGTCTTCATTGCCTTGGATGAGTGGATATGACCTCTCATAAAAGGCAACCACAAAGGTTGTGGGATGGCAATGTTATTCCTGTGTTGTGCAGGAATGCTGTACCTATCTTGCGAGGAGCCTCTTTCCCTCATTGGCTTTGGAGGAACAAGCAGCCCTTATTTGAGATGCACGGTGGAGGAAACTGCACTGTGGCTTTTACCCAACAGTCTGAAAAAAAATTGGACTTTGGTTCAATAGGTTGCAAGTGTATAAATGACATCCTTCATTGATGAGCATAATGTTAAGTCCATGGACTTGGCCAAAACCTTCATTGCACCCTTGAGGGACTCAAAGGAGAGGAGTCAAACTTGGCATGGATTCTTCAAGGACAGCAATTGTAAAGGTGTGCTGTTCGTTACACTAACTTGGTCATAATGCCTTAATGCAGCATTAGGTTACTAAAAAATTTACAAATTATATTTTCCTAAGAAGCTTAATATGGGACTTAGGATGTGTTTCAGCTGGTAGAGTGCTCGCTTAGCTTTCAGACAGTCCTGGGACTAACCTCTAACACAATACAAATAAGACATGATGTCTCACCCCTAAAATTCCAAGACTCCCATGGAAGAAGAAGAATGATCAGGAGTTCAAGGTTATCCTTAGCTTCATAGTGCTATATGAGTCCCTGTATCAAGAAAGCATATAAATTAAAATATATAATTCATAAATATAAATTAACCTACCTTGGCATTATTAATTATGCTATGATAATTTTCTTGCATAGTTACACAGATGAGCAAACTAAGCGAATATCTAGGAGCTGATTGGTTTGTATAGATAAGTCTACTCTCAAATGTCTGATCCCCCTACTTTCATCTCAAAGTGCTAGGAATATAAATGTACACCACTAAAGCTGGCAAAATAAAATGTAATTGTAAGTATATGAATCATTCAGCAAAGGAATTACGTATTGTAGGTTGAAATGAATAATTCTAATATAATCTCCAAGAATAGATACCTTAGACTACATAATTAAATCAAGAAAAATTAAGTGATGAAGAATTAAGGTATAGCAAAACATGATCATTAAAAAGGCTATGAAATGCATGAATTTGAAAATAAGTCCGAGCAAAAGATATATCTTTAATGCATCGTTTGGAGCTTGCAAATGACTTAGACATTTAAGTATTAGGATAATAAAAGAGAAACGGAAAATAGTATTCAGAAAAACATTCCTGATGTTAAAGTCATATGAGGAAAACAGAAAAATATTAAGCATACATGACAAAGCCTATAGTTCTGGTGTTTTGAGAAGATAGAATGCCATAGGAAAATCAAACAAGAAGTGGCATTAATAATAAAAACAAGTTAGAAGGGTAATGAAATGGAATGTCCTAAAAGGAACAACAGACATCTAGTTTTCATGGAGAGAAAAAAATGTTTCCTAACAGAATCTGAATCTTTTTGTTCATTGACTGTATTTTGTATGATCCCAGTATGCTGTCACTATGGAGATTACACATAAACATGGTGACCCTTCCACTGGTCTATTTGTCATTTTTTTTTTTTTTATCCATGCGAGGTACACTCAGAAACTACTTAGATGTGTGCCATGTGGTAATGAATTCTCAACCCCGGGGAGTTCAGTTGTTAATGGCTTTTTTTCACTATCAGTTCTGAAAATTAGCATTCAGGAATAATTTTTGAAAACCAATTAATTATAAATTAAGGAATGATTAAAAAAAACCAAACAAAACATTTTTCTACAGATGTTTGCACAAAACACACTGGTGGCATCCAGTGTTCTCAAATGTATATTCTCCTTTTCAAAAAGCTTTTTTTAAGTCATTTTATCATGTGGAGACCAGTTTTTGCCCTAATATGAAACTAATATCATGCCTTGTCTAGAATATTTGTGGATGAATGTCTTCATTTATCAGAAAGCACATATTTAACCCATTTTTACTATCCCTGCTTTCCCCATGATGCAGAAACATTCATCACCCCAGTTAAGGTTTATATTGCACTGTAATAAAGTGATTCATCACATTCTTACATCAGTTACCTCTTTATTATTAAATTTTTCTTGCATAGTTACACAGATGAGCAAACTAAGCTAATATCTAATAAATTTTCTTTATTATTTGACCTGGAATACAGGGAAACAATATATTAACATGTAGTTTGAGACCCAAGATAAAGAATATAAAATAATATTAATTAAATTAGAATCTGTAAATTTTTACAAAAACATAACATGCACATGTAATTCAAACAGGCACCCAAAGTCATTAGTGTGAATCATTTTATCTCCTTTAGAAATGATCTTTTGTTTCCTACATTTAGTCTGCAGGGAAAAAAAAAAAAGCAATGACTTAGGGCAGCCCAGAACTATTTGCTTAGTTGTGAAAAGTGAATGATTAAAAAAAAAAAAAAAAAAAAAAAAACGAGAGGTAAGGCTGGGAGGTAGGTCAGTAGTTCAAACATTTGTGGCAGAAGCTTTGGAGTGAGAGATTGAGTCCACAGAACCATCTTGTAATTGTTGGATAGGCATGGCAGCCCTCTGTAATACCAGTCTAGGACATGGAACACAGAATAAACCAATTAGCAAGACTAACCACAAGAGTGAACTCTGTTTGATTGAGAGATCTTGCCCCAATGAATAAAGTAGCAGAGGTATAGAGAATGATTTCTGATATCAACCTCAGGTTTTCATATATGCACATATATGTACATAAGGGTAAAGACATGTACCCCACATGTACATGGAAGAAAACACATAATTGAAGAAAGTGCAAAATTCGGGTGACAATGATCACTCTCTTTCACATAGTTGAATCATGTGTCAGGGAATGTTTATTAAGCTGTCTTCTGCTATCTGATCTTGTCCTGGGTTCCTTTCTGATATTTCAAAAAAGAGTTATATACATTTATTTTTAATTAAAAAATGCTATTTAAGCTGAGGATATGGTTCAAGAGTTAAAGTGCTTGCTGCGAGATCATGAGGATATATATTAGAATCTCTAGAACATTTGTAAATGTCATGTGATTGTAGTATGATTACAGCTTCTGAATGGGACAGAGGATGCCTGTGGCAAACTAGATAGCAAAATTAGACCTGTTGCTAAATTTGATTGAGAGACCCTGCTTCAAAGAATAAGGTAGAGGAACAATCAAGAAGATTCCAGACATAAGTCTCTGCTAACCAAATGCACACAAACATGAACACTACACACACACACACACACACACACACACACACACACACACGTACTAACTCTCATGTAAATGCATTTACACACATGTACACACCACACACATACACAAATATACAGGTAAAGAATGCAAAATTATGCTTGGGTATCAAATTGGAATGGGAAGAGTTGGGCATGTCAACTAACAAACAAAGGTTTGAGAAAGAAAGTAATGGAATAAGCAAATATGATCTATTGGAAAAGCATACAGAAAATAGTTCAACAAAGTGTTAGGTGTGTATGCATAGATGTAGTGTTTCAATATCCTTTGCATTATGGTGAATAGAGAATTAGATGATTGAAAACTTTCTCATCAACAGCAATATAAAAAGTTCTCATAATTTGGAGTCTATTAGATTTAAGTGTAAAAGTATAAAACATTCCATAGTCTAGCCTATTCTCTTTACCAGTGATTCACAAAAATTAAGATTATGCTCATCAATGATTATTTTTGACCTGTTGCTTGAGATTGGGCCGAGAGCCTTAATTATACAAGTGTTCTATAGCTGAGATGAGTCCCTCAGTTATGGTCAGTACTAAAAACATTATGGAGAGCAGGGTCCACTGATGCAGACATATATAGTGTCTCACTCATTTGAAAGGTTGGATATGTCTGCCTGAGCTATAAGCCTGAGTTCATGGGAAGCTTAGGTCACATAGCAGGTTCTTTGTTAGATTTGAAATGAATCAGGTAGGGGTAGATTTATAGCTTAATAGGATAGTGTGCTGGGGAGATTTCACGTTCAGTCTTCATATTTACAAAGACAAAAGAAAGCAAAAACAAAGTAATAAAATAAAATAAACACAGAAGACCTACTAGGTAATGCCAGTTTCCATTCAAATTTAAAATACGGTAGTATTCAAATAGATGTCTGTGTCATACCTTGTGTGTATTTTCTATTGTTGCATAGTCATCCTTCCCATAACATAAACATTTAAAATAGTAACCATTGTATTTGCAATTCTAACAATTTTACCAAGAATGGTCATCTCTGGTCAATTATGTGGTCATCTGACTGAATGACTTAATAGAGTTTTATATTTCTAGTGACTGGCCAAGTACCAGAGAAGAGCATCTTGCATTTCCTCTATGAGACCTTTTCCACATTTCAGGTAAGATTTGGTTTCCCAACAGTGTGATTGGCAGCTCCCTAAATGTGGCCCCAGAGATAAAGCTCTGATGTTTAAGTCTTCGAATCTCTATTTGCATTTTATTTACTAATGTTCTAGTGGACAGAAAATAAAACCACATGATGATGCCTAGGTTGTGGGCATAAGGAAGGACACTCCATTTTTTTTTAATGGTAAGAGTCACAATGGCTACTTTATGCAAAAGTTCATGTTGTCATTTTAAAATCTTTCCAGCCTATAATTATGTCAGAAATTCAGGAAATATGGTCAGGCCAGTATTATTTTAAGATGACTCCAAGTTCAGAAGCAATAGTTTTATTCAGTTTTTTTCAAACTTACATGTGCTGAAGGATCATCTGAAAAGATTTTTAGTATGAAGACCTGTGAGTGTTGACTTCATTGTCTGTAGAATAGGGCCTAAAATTTTGCATCATTATTAACATCCAGGCAATACTGATAATGAGACTTTTCTATCTTCAACTTAAGTGGCACTACTTGAAATATAATTCAAATGTATACACATATTTATAAACACTTATATGTATATGTATATGTATACTTGTTTATTTATATTTACATGTGTTTATATATATGCATACATATTAGGCATTATGTGTAGATATGTATATATTGTGTATACAAAGGTGTATCTACATATACATACACATGTGTATACACATGTGAGTAAAATAGTTAAATGGTCTCTCTGCCTTTGGTTGGGTTTGTCTTCTCATTTTGTAGACTTTTACTAAAACTTAGAAGGTTTAAATATTTGAGAACATTCATAAGGGCCAATCCCCACACAATAGCTTGAGCATCCTGGGCTAATGGTATTTTATATGTGGGATGCACACCTGCCACTGATGCCTATGGTAGTCAGAGGACAGCTTTCAAGAGTCAGTTCCCTCCTTTTATCATTTGAGTCAAGGGGCTTGAACTCAGGTCAACAGGCTTGGAGACAAGCACAAACATCCACTCAGTCATTTGACCAGCTCATTCTGCTGGATGCTATACACAAAGCTACAGGTTTTATATACCATTTTACTTCTGGGCTTCTTCCCCTGGCTCTCATCTCTCTTCTGCATTTGCCTGAGGATGATAAATTCTTGAGTATATACAGTTCTGGTCCTTTTGTTGCTTTATTTTCTGTAGACTTCTGGTTACCAATGTAGAGTCCCTCAGCCAGCATAACCAACACCATTGTTTTCACCCTGTGAAGATTTCTGTTGTTGTGGGGAATTTGGAGCCCCGTGCCAAGCATAGCAGACACATTGGTACTGTGAACCAATAATCTATTCCAATTAACCTTTCAGGTGGCTGACACATACTTGAGTCTGAGAATCCTTGATATAGAAAATGGATGATAGCCAGATCAGAGCACAGACTAGGTGAGCAGGGATTTCTTTCTCCACTCCCTTCTAGCTCTGAGTGCATTTTCTGATGGTGTGTACATGCTTGTACCACTCACTGCCCTTGTCAGACAATCACTGTCCCAGAGTACTAGTCTCCAATAACATTTCTCCCCCATTCTTTAAATGTGGTAATGGTTTTCTGTTGCTGACAAACTCTAGATCTCACCACTAGTTGTTTCCCTTAATCCTGTCTATACATGTGTAAATGCTCCATTCCTGAAAATTCCCTAAAACATCAATAGAATAATGCTTTCTTTCTGTTAACAACCTCAGATACTGTTCCCTGCAGGTTCTCTTTTTAAGATTTCCTCATCCTGAGTCTCCCCACCCAGAATAAAGATCAGGTCATCTATTCATGGAGCCAAATAAATGCTGTTGAGTGAAAGGCTTGGTATTTTATGTGATCAAACCAGAGAGCACCTAGGTATTACATCTGTGATGAAAGAAAAGCCTTTTCTAGAGTTTTGAGCAAATCTCTGACATAGACAGCTTCTTATCTGGTGCATATGCAGAGTTTTACATGTGTGTTTGTATAGTTATATAGTTGATCTGTACGCACAGGTGTGTGTGAAAGGGAAAGTAACCATCAATGCAAAAGAAAGTGGCATCACAATACAAGGAATACAGCCCTGTAAATCTCCTGGCAGCTGCTTCAGATGTCAGAATACACCCATCAGAAGTACAGTAGAACATGGCTGAAGAGCTCTTCTTTATGGGAAAGAAAACAGATTTAGCAAAATTGTTAACTATACTGTAAACACCAATAGTAAGACAAATGTCTTGTTTCAGTAGTAACAGCCTGACCAGCAAGGTTGCATTTAGCTTTGTTGTTTGTTTCAGATTCAATCATTTCTGTATGAAAAGAGTTGATCATAGATAAAGAGTGACTTTTGCAAAATCAAGCCAGCAAAAACTTGATCTCGGTAATATTTTGTCTTCCTGCCACAAAATAGTCTCATGCACATTCACTTAATTATGAGCTCCATTCCTGGTTAGGGTCTAACAGGGGCAGAGCCACACGTGCACAAAAATGGTTTCTGTAAGGTTTCTAGACTCAAAAGACTTTCCCCTATAAACTCTACTGTAGTGATGAAAAGTCTTTCTCTGAAGAGTATTGATCAAGGTTGTTCCTAAGAAAATTAATCAGTTATGAGTCTCATGCCCTAGGTGAGGAATCATAGATCCTAGCACCCGAGCAAACAGAAATAAAGAAAACAAATCGCTGTCACACTATATGAAGACGTTATTATTTTCATGCTTATTTATCCTTTTCCTGAGTAGTCTATTGCATCAGAAGGTTTTATTTTCATTGAAACTATATTTTACTTTTACCCTACAAATGTCTCCCAGAACGGTTTTAATGTTTTTAACTAAAACATGAATTTGCTAATATACAACACAAAATCTACCAAATTAACCATGTTAAGTGTATATAGTTCAGTGATGGTAAATATATTCATAAATACATGGATTTTGCGTAATCAGTCTCCAGGAATGCTTCATTTTTACTCCAAAATTCGGTGCATTTTAACAAATTTGTTTTCTCATATCTACACATGTAGTTATATGTGTATGTTATATGTACCTGTACCTGTGCTTGCACAAGTATATAGACATATATGTGCATGTACAAGCAGGATGGAGATCAATTTTCAATATTTTCCTTAATTACTCTCCACCTTAGCTTTTGAAACCTGCTTCCTTCCTTCATGGTCAACATCCAGTTGCCAAGGTGGGCTGGCAGTGAGTTTCAGGGATCTGCCTGTCTTCACTCCTTCACACACCTTTATGCTGGAGTTAAAGGCTTGTGCTGCTGTGTATGTAAGTCCTAATTTTTGTGGAATTGGTAATTTGTTAACAGAACCATCTCTCTACCCCCTATATACATATTTAAAGCTCATAGCAGGTGTTTTCTTTTTTAAAGTTTTTATTTTATAATCTTTTATTTAATTCAAAACAGATTCTCCTTCCATATAACACATCCCAACCAGTTTTGCCTCCCTTAACTTCTCCCAGCTCCCCATCACCTCCTTTCTCCTCTAGGCCCACCCCATCTTAGTTTCACATCAGAAAATAATAGGCCTCCAAAAAATAGCAACCAAGCATGGCAAAACAAGACACAATAAGACAAGGCAAAGGCCCTCATATTGATTCTAGACAAGGCTACTCAATAAGCTAAAAAGAGTTCCAAATCGTAGGCAAAAGAGTCAGAGACACACCCACTGACACAAAGTCACCAAGCTGACAACCATGACATATATGCAGAGGACCTGATGCAGACTCACGCAGCCCCCATGCTTGACCATGTAAATTTATGATATAAGTAAGTCAACGGAATTATTCATATTTTAAATTAGCATTTTCTCGATGAAGATGCACAAACTTTCATGAAAAGCAAATATATTTCTTTCCAAGATAGGGCAAAATGTGTGGTTGAGAATGATGAAAACAGGGAAAATAATGATGAGTATCACATTGATAACATAAGAGTATAAATAATGACGATAAATAGTAAATCTATATAGTCAAAGTTCTTGAGAGATATTATGAAATTGAACCTCTTAAATCCACGCTTGATTTTTGTAACTTAATATATCAAGGACAGTCAGTACCAGTACCTTAATAGTATAATAATCTTCGCATCAGTTCTAGAGATCTAGGTCCACCAAAACTAAAGTTGATTGACTAGATAATCATGGACTTCCTTTGGCAGCTATTCTTCACAGTGTTATAGAATTGAACTCCTGTCAGAGACCAGAAGAAAAGACATGGGTTGCTATTGGCTCTTGTATAAGCTTATAATAGAGCCAGGAATATCAGTACAATCTTTCAATGCTTGCCTCATTCAGTGCTGTAGCTGTTTGAATGAAAATTACCCCCATAGGTTCATATATTTTAATGTTTGGTCCCCAGTTGGTGTACTGTTTAGGAAGGGTGTGTCACCTGGATTGGGGGTTAGGATTTCAAATGCTCATGCCAGTCTCCTCTGCCTCTGCCTCTGCCACTGCCTCTGCCTCTACCTCTGCCTCTGCCTCTGCCTCTGCCTCTGCCTCTGCCTCTGTCTCTGCCTCTGCCTCTGCCTCTGCCTCTGCCTCTGCCTCTGCCTCTGCCTCTGCCTCCCTCTGTCTCTCTCTGTCAAGATCTCTGGCTCTTTGGCTCTCTCTGGCTCTCTCTGGCTCTCTGGCTTTCTGGCTCTCTAGCTCTATGTCTCTCCCTCTCCTTCCAAATATGAACAAGATGGAAATTCTCAGAATCTACTACAATGCCATGCCTGCCTACTTGCTGCTGTCTCCCATGATTATCATGAAAGTACTCTTTGAAACTATAAGCAAGTCCCCAGTTAAATGTATTATTTTATAGATTATCTTGGTCATGGTATCTTTTAAAAACAGTAAAACAGTAACTAAGACAATACCAGGGGACATTATACTTCTTACAACACTAAGGATTATGATTATTACTTCCAAGATTTCCATTATGTTTCTTACACTCGTGTATGTGCTTGGGAAAATAATACAAATGAGCTTGTTTGTTTATGTGTGTATCTCAGAATACTTTCTGGTGCATTGTACCAGAAAAGCTATTGGCAACAATATGTTTGTATTCGACGTTGTAATCACTATATCCTGAAAGCCCTATGTGACTTTCTCCTCCTGAAAACTCTTGTTCAGTGAACTCCACTGATAGTTGTAGCTAATGCCCACCAATTATAACTTAACACATTCCCTAATTTTGGTTCATGCCCAGATACATTTTATTCCAAGTACTACCTTATCTGAGGTTGTTTTCTACCCAGTGTAGAGTGCACAATGCAGAAAGAAAAAGGTCTTTGCTGGATACAATGTTCTTGTAATGAAAGTAGTATGAGCAGAACAACATAGCTGCTGTGATAAAGCCATTTCACTTCTGTAGGAGGGCTTTGAAGAGTCCTTCCACAACTTAATCACTGGTGCCTTCTCATATAGCCTTTTAATCAGAGGGGTTCAGCTATCAGGTCGGGAAGTGTTTATGCTTGGCCACTGTAACCATTTTGTATAGCTATATCCTCCATAAGAGTACTGATGCCAGAAAATTTCCTAACTTAGGTATCATCATCCTTGTCGACAATAGATAATCTTCAAAATCTCTTCCAATTAATGTATCTCTGACTTTAGGAACTCTTGTTTAGTAAAATGCTTTCATAGCATCAGTGACTCCTATATGTATGCAGCCTTATACTTTAGTTTTCAGATATTAATTGATGTGTCAGATACTTTAAAAAAGACTTTGGTAACCCTAGATTTATTTAAGCCCATTTATTATATAGTCTTATTAGCGCTCTGTACCTCTTCCTTGCTGTATTGAACAAATCCATATATTTATTTATTTTCTGTCTTCACCATTTCATGCTATGCTGCATAAGGGTAACCCATTTTACTGACTTTGTTTACTGCTGAGCACAATTCTACCTTCTGTGATATTCTCCCGTATCCAAAGTGTGCTTATATTTGCATTCAAAGTCAGCAGTATACGGTGTCTTAGTTATTTTACTTTGATTTTTATGAGTATTTAATGTTCATAACTCTTATCTCCAGATTCATTATGGAAGATGGTCCAGATTGTGGTTAATTTTATGATGAAATATGAACTGAATTCAGGGAACTCTTACAAAATGTTTCCTGAAAAAGCTCCAGTGGTTTTGGCTATTAAAGTGTAATCTCAGTTAAACATCTTATTCTCCAGTGTGGAAGTCTTGCTTTGGAAAGATCCAAGCAGAATGAACATAAATCCTAATAAAATATGTTCCTGGGACTCATTAGTCTAGCTCCCTTACCACACTTGAATTTACTGTACCTGTTAATTCTTGCTAGCTTCTTTTATGGTTTTAAAGGCATCCATGGGTTCTTACCTTAAACTAACTACATTTGTCATATAACACTCCCAAGTTTCATCAAGGCTGATGCCTGAGATTTAAACAGAACATTTTTATAAGGTAATATAGTTTTTATAAAGATGTAATCTTTAAAACATTTTGTGTCTCTTGTAAAGAAATTTCTGGAATAATTAGAAGTCAAAGGAAAATTATTATTGTTATCCTTGGTGAGTAAATGATAGTAAAATTTACTCAATTATCATCTTGTTTATTGATTAAAGCCACCTACTGGGGTGATTGTTAAAATCATTAGGACCTGGGTTTGCATCTCTCTAGCACCATGTAACCAACTCTTCACATCTCTTACTGCAAAACTTCTCCTTTTGGTTATGAAAAAAAAATTTTTTTCATGAGACAACCTTGTACAATTTCTGTTTATAGCAAGTAGGATATGAGAATCACTTTGACCCTCATAATCAGAACCACAGACATGGACACATGATGAGTGTTCACAATTAGCCCCAAAAATACAGACAGTGAGGAATCTGTGGTTGTGGATGCTAATGAGGTATCCATTAATTATTTCCATGAACAGTACATACATTCCTTTGTGTCTTATTGTAAAAGATATAGGATTGTATATTGATTTGTTTGTAAATCAAAGTAAGAAATGGTAGTATACCTGGTACCTAAGGAGGAGCCATTGTAATCCATTCATGACTCTCTAAAAGTTTTTCTAACTCAAACCCTAGTTATTCTTTAGATGGATCATATCTGCTTTCATCTGCTTGTAAACATATTATTTGAGATAAGCAAATATGGCAAGTCAACCATATGATAGACTTTATATCTGTTGTGGTAAGAATGAAATGAAAATGTATAGATTCTGCTCTCAAATATTCAAGTCCTAGTAAAGACTACATGGTGACTTCAAAATAAGACACAAGCTAGAAGTGCAAATCTTTTGATGATGTACTCACCTAGAATACACAAAACTAGATTCTATCTGCAGCATTCTACAAACTGGCATTGGCATGCAGCTGTAATTCCAGTATTTCACAGTTGGAGATAAAATGTTCAAAATTTCAAAATAATCTTTTGCTATGTAGAGGATAAAGTTAGCTTGGGATGCATAAGTTAATATATACATATCCACATATATATGCATATATATACACATATATATGAATATTATATATGAAATCTCATTTTCCTAATTTAGAAATAGCTTATGTGCCTGAATCTATCATTACATATCTCTAATGACAATAATGCAAAGCAGTGACAAAAATGGAGAAAACCAGAAAAAACAGGACAGAGTGCATCTTTTGTCCGGAGTGTTACTTCTGTTTGTTTGATATGCAGCCAGCTGTTCTCTTCCCCTTTCCGACATTGACCTTCCTCACCTCAGCACTCAAAACTGAATGATAAAACCTAGAAAGCTGCCAGGGAGGACCTTGCAATCAGACAGAAGCAGAGGTGTAGAGAGGATGCTATGCTCAGAGGGTCTAAAGTGCTGGAAAGAAGAAAACACTGAGGTCACTAGAGGTTAGTAAGCCTGGAGAGCTGTGAGAAGATTATGAATTACTTCACTAAGACCCTTAAGCTGCAGCCTTGATTGATGGCCCTATTCTAGCCATTTCTCTAAGTCTGTACTAAGGCTCATAAGGAGTCAAATACTCCTCTAAACATGGAGGATCCGGAAAGTGAAACTGGAAAGAAGTATATTAATTAGTGAGTATTCCTGTTTAGATATGGCTGAAATACCCAAGTCTTCATCGGTTGAAAGTTAACCCTCATGGTGAGGTTTTATAAAGACAATGACTTGATTCAGTCGTGGTGCTTGAGGTGAGAGTTTTGCAAATATTTAAAATGATTAGATAAGCTCATTTATAGGGAGCCTCCATAAAGTTAAATTCTAGTGGATTTAAAGAAAATTTCAAGGAGTGAGTACATGGAAACACACACACACACTGGCATGCTCGCTTGTTTTGGTATGTGATATTTTGTGTTGCTTTAATACTTTGTCAGCAAGGAGTCTTGTAGTAGTTTGAATAAAACTGAACCCTGTAGGCTTGGTAAGTGGCACTCTTAGGAGGTGTGGCCTTGCTGGAGGAAGTATATCTCTGAGGGCAGGATTGGAGGTCAGGTACTTAGGCCAGGTCTAGTGTCACTCTCTCTACTGCCTGCCACTCTGGACGTAAAACTCCCAGCAACCTGTCTAGCACTATATCTCCCTGCATGCTGACATGCTTCCCACCATGACAATAATGGACTATGCTTCTGAACTGTAATCTAGCCCCAGTAAAATGTTTTCCTTAATAACGGTTGCCCTGGTCACAATGGCTCTTCACAGAAATACAAACCCTAACTAAGACAGGTCTCTTACCGATAGGATCTATCACTGTGCACATCCAGAATTATGAGCCAATGTAATCACATTTCTTCATAAAGCAGTTTGGTTCTTGTATTTTATTATTATGCTGGAAAACCGCATAAAGCAGAGAGAAGTGACAAATATGAAAGAAATCAACAAGTAAGGGAGCTCATGTTTTCAATTGAAGTTAAGTGGTTTGAAGATAATAGAGAAACTGATGTGGACATTATGATGACAGAGGTACTAGAAAATAAGGCCTATGCAATGTGAGAAATATTAGTTGTGGCTTTATGTGATGGGGTCATTTAAGTGAACCTAAATAATCAGGATATCCAGCAAAGTGGGTTCCTGGCAATAGCACTTCTGAGCAGTTCAAATGCCTCTTCCTGAAACAGAGGGGTAGATTGGAAGGCCAGTCATAACATTAAAAGAGATAGAGAAGGTAAGAGTTAAAGACAGGGTAGCAGGATAGGAGGTTCCCAAAGTATGTCAATCAGTCAGGGGCTAACCAATTTAAACATCTTTGTTTTAATATTTTATTTTTGCTTTTAAAAATTAGTTTGCAATGTAATTAATTGGTTTCCATGTGGAATTTTTATTCATATTTCATTTTAATTGATTACTTCTAAATCTTAGCCTCCAATCTCCCTTCCCTTTTCTTCATGTCTGTTCTATCCCCTCCTACACCATTTCCTAAAACATGCATCTTTCAGTCTCTATGCATCTTTCCTACTTTCCTGTCTTAAGCCCATGCTTAGTCATGTCTCTTATATACTGTATATGTATGCACATGCATATAAGAGGTCGAAGCTAGGATTCATCTATGAGAAGAATATACAGTATTTTTCTTTTTGAGCCTGTTACCATGTTTCATATACTTTGTTTCAGATCCATCATTTCCACCCTAAATTTCATCATTATTTGCAACTGAACTAAATGTCATTGTATATATGTATTACATTTTCATTAGTCTGTTGATGGACATCTAGCCTGATTTCATTTCTTGCTGCTAAGGAGAACAACAATGAACCTAGATGTGCAAATATCTCTATAAATAGGATTAGTGACTTTTCAAAGATAAAGGTTTAAGGATCTTTCAGTAGGTAAGAGCATTTTCTGCTTTTCCAAAGGTCCTCAATTCTGTTACCAGCCCTCACCTTGGGTTGTTTACAGACACTTATATTTCTAGCTCCAAGGAACGTGACACCCTGGACACTTGCATACATGTATATGGATGTGTATACACACAAACACACAGAATGAAAATAAATAATTCTAAGCTGGGCAGTGGTGGCGCACACCTTTAATCCCAGCACTTGGGAGGCAGAGGCAGGCGGATTTTTGAGTTCGAGGCCAGCCTGGTCTACAGAGTGAGTTCCAGGATAGCCAAGGCTACACAGAGAAACCCTGTCTTGAAAAAACCAAAATAAATAAATAAATAAAAATAAATAAATAAATAAATAATTCAAAATATTTTTAATGATAAAACTGCCATATGACCCACTTTTAGAATATACCCAAAGTTAAATATACTTTAATTTTGTTTAAAGTAGCTAACATGACATAAAGTGAGATATTTTAATGAAACCGTTTTTGGGAGTCTTTGAGTACCACAGAGCATACTCCTCTGAAAACTAGGGAGCCAGAAACTCAATAATCACTCAATATAGTCTGATCCCATGGCTCCCGTTCCAGCTGTCTCATGATCATGAACAGTAAGGATGGGAGAAGAAAAACAGACAATGCTTTACTGAAAAAAAGAAGTAGTTACATATGAGCGAGTAGACTCAGAGGTGAGTTGCAGGTTTTAATCTTCCCCCTTATGCCCAGCACTTGAGCCTGACTGGGTTGTTCCAGAATGTGAGCTAGGGATTGGGTTGAGAATCTTCTATTTGACTGAACTGAATAGGTATTGGCTCTTTTTGGGTGGAAGATATCGTAAGAGAGTAAAGGTCAGTGAGGTGAGTCACCAAAAGTTTTAAGGGAAAACTTAGAATGTGGAAAGAATGAATAGAACATGGAAGGAATGAAAGCAAGGAGCAGTGGCTAGTCATCAGAAGAGCAAAGGTCAGTGGGCAGCCATTACCTTAATATTTCTGGCCTTTTAAAATTTATAGTATTAAGTTAAACTTAAATAGAATGAGATTTCTTAAATAGAGACTGTGCTTTGAGGCTCATGACTTGTGTAGAAGGAGGGCTACTGAGATAACTGTATAGCTTTGGACATGATTGCATTTTTCTGTGAGTTTAGTCATTTTGTCTCTGCATTCACTATCTTTCCAGAATTTATTGGGAGGCCTTCTCCTAGTGTACAGATGGTTTCTTCTGAGACAATCTTAGGGCCTCTGCTTATCTAGCACAAACTGGAAACCAACTTTACTAGTAGGTAGGGGGTTTTGTTTTCTGGGGTATCTCTCTTTGTCTTAATTTCTTTTTTATTGCTGTGATAAAACATGATCAAGGAAATATATAGAAAAAAAAAGGTTTAGTTTGGGTTTTTGGTTAAAGAACAACTAATCCATGACCCATGACCATGGAGCAGAGAAAGCAATAGCAGAAGATGAGAATTTACTTCCTGAATCACAAACAAGAATCAGAGATCTAACTCAAAATGGCAGGAGGCCCTTCTGAGGTAACATTCTTCTTTTAGCAAGACCACTTAGCCTATTCCTCCTAAAACATCTACCAACTGGAGACCAAGTAGTCAAATGTCTAAGAGTTATGCAGACATTAAAACCACCACATATATTTATCTGTCTGAGAGGAAAGTTTTCAGGACCATTCTGGGAAATACAGAATGGAACATTGGGATTTAGTTAAATAGAGATAAAATTGTACAAAATTGTCAATTGTATATATGTCAATTTCTCTGCCCATGATTGTCAATCAGATTTTAACAACAACAAAAAGATGGCTAGGAAGGTCACATGCTATGAGGGAATCCTGTCATTGTTACTTTGCTAATTGGCTTTCTTACCAAGCTACCTTCTAAGTATTTATACTCATAGATTTGTGCCACTCTTAACCTTGGTCAGAAAAGCTTCATTTTGCCATGCATCATGATTAATGCAAATATTCATAACCGTTAAAAGGGCTGAGAGTAAGCAATTGAATGCTCAGCCACACACAGGACATCTATATCAGTCAACACCCAACTGCACACATAAGTTTCAGGTAACATTGCAGAAAAAGAGGCAAATACAATGTAAGAGCTGGAGGATGTAGAGGAACCCTGTGAAATGGTATGTGCTGGACATGACACGCTACTGCACTCATGAACCCAAAGCCAGCCTAGGACCTGAGGAAGATTAGTTACATAATGGATATCCTCCTCCCCACCACACAGGGTGGGAGCTGCAGAAGCCAGCCTGGTTGCCCACCACCTTGCAAGGCAGGTATGATGGAAGCTAGGTGGGTGCCACTAAAATGAACAAATATGTGATGAAGAAATGTTCCAGAAAAATAGAGAAATGCAGCACTACATGGACTGTGAAGAGAAGCAGACCTGGAGATGTGATGGCGGTGACAGGTATGAGAGATGGTTGATCTCCACAGTGGAACAGGTCATTGCCCATAGGATCAGCCAGGTGGTATATGGCATCCTCTAGCTTATGCAGGTACAGACTCAGCCCCTAAACATAGGCAATATGACTTCCCTGATTTCAGGCCAAGTTGGAGGCCCAGGATGAGAAACAGTTTACTTCCTGGATTGAACCTCCTAGAAGAACCTCTATGATCCATGATGGTCTCTGTGGCCCATGCTTCTGCCCAAGGCTGTGATAAAATTGGAGACCCCTGTGGATACATATGGTCTCTACCACTGATGTCACCCTTTGTGATGTTCCTGGGCTTTTCCAGCCTAAGGGACAGGGGACATGCTTATTTGAGTGGCCTGTGTAGCCACCTGAATCCATGTTGACACCCATGGTCGGTGTTGCCACTGAGGTCCATGAGTGGGTCAGCAGTCCTAATCCAGCCAGGAGTCATGCTGATGGCTGTGGCCCATGTTACAACCCAAGGCCATTAGAATATCTGTGGTTGGTTCCATAGGCTGAAGCCATGTTGATGCCTCAGAACCATGATGCAGGCCAGGGGCCAGGTCGATATGAGTGACCTATGTAACCATCTGAGGTCCTTGGTCTGTGCAGCTGATCAGGGTCATGTCTGGGTCCTTGGTCCTGCTATGTCCAGGGTCTGTGTTGGTCTGGATCTGTGATCCTGCTGCATGAAGCCAGGAGTCATATTTATTATTCTGTTCTGGTACCAGAAACTATGTGAAAAACATACGATATATGTGCTCCCATTTACTGTAAAGAACAAGGAAGTCCTTTTGTGGTGATGTCAGTGACTGCAGGTACACAGCTGGGAAAGAGGAACATGGAAAGCTTCTGTGACAATCCCTTCTGGCACATCCCCCATCAAAGTCTCACACTAAATAGGAAGCCATGAAAGCCAACTAATTAATGGCTTCTTTGAAGGTATGGGGGAGGAAGGACTTAGTTCTATTTCAAGAGCAGGCCACTGATGCTTTGACCATGGTCCAGTTAGTATATGGATAACACAAATTGGTCTTTTTTTAAAAAATAAACTTTAATTCCTGTTTCTATATTCTTTCCTGTGGATGGGTCTCACGGTGTGGAGACATGGACAGACTGGCAAGTACTGTGGTATGGTACATAATGTTAACTTCTCCAAGAATAAATAAAAATATTATGTTGAAAAAAAGAAGAGAATTTCATAATGAACTGGGAAGGAGTTTCCAAGATTCAAACCTTAGCCTTGGAGCTACTGGTAGTTTATAGCTGCTTGGGAAAGGGAAGTCACTTTTCTTGGGCGTGTGGCCTCCGGTAGGGTTATTCTATGACTCAATGGATGGCCCTATACCCATGCACACGTGGACCACTAGTCTTAATTGATTAATTGACTAAGCGAGTAATGAATAATTTTTCAGAAATGGACTAGACATTTGGAGGGAGCAGTTTTGGGAGGTGAGGGGTGGGGAAGTAGGGAGTGGATTGTATAAAGATATGTTGTGTAAATAAAGAAAATATCTAATAAAAAATTTTTAAAAAGATATGTTGTTTACATGAATGAGTATCTCAGAGTAAATAGACTATTATTTTGAAAAAGAGTGAGTGGAATGGCCATTCATATGGCCACAAAGATAATGCAGACAGATGGTGGCTTGGACTAATGTCATTGTGGCAGCGGAAAAGGGCTTGAGACAGATCTTGGATCCCAAGTGTGTTAGGTTACTCAAATAATTCAAGGTCACATCCCTTGTAAAGAAATAAGGTGAGAACCTGACGAGTCATCTGTCTCTAAGTACATTTTTTTTGTGTGTGATTCTTCTAACATTGGTACTATTAACTTTGATTAAGAGGTGGATGACTTGCTTGCTGATTGTATTATAGGCTGTGGACATCACAAGGTATTTCCTGATTCTCTCCTATAATCTGTCATGTGGTTTGAAACCAAGGCGACCATTGTAAGATAACGAAAGTCTGAATTTGCCTCCCTTCCAATCCTAGTAAAAGAATACACCCATAGAACAAAACAAATGCCACATCCACGGGACACATTTTTTTTCCTCTGGATTTTCAATATGATGTCATAGTCACATGGCTGTGTTCCAGCAAGCTGTCTATTAGCTCCTGTAATGAACCAACCCTTTTGTGGCAGAGCTTTACCTGTCTCCTTTTCCACCTGGACTTCATTTAATTCCCTTCCTTGTCTAGTCATTTTTTTTCCTTCATCATTCCATATTGTATTTTCTCAATGTTATGAGTGTTACTCCCACAGGGGCTCTTGCTCTGTGATTTCTGACTAATGCCTTGCCTTTTAGAACACTTTAGGAGCATTTGCCTCTCTTTGCATTGCATATTTTAGTTACAGTTTGTTTGTACCTATGCGCGTGTATGTGTAACTGTATAACGATTTAATTACTGTCACCTCCTTCTCTCATCTACTTTCCCGGATAACAGGGATTGATTGTTATTTTCTTCCTCAGAACAGTGTATGGCGTCTTTATGCTGACCATGGGCATCCAATCTGGCTGATATGGAACTTGGACTTAACTTACCCTCTTCAGTGTAATCAGTATTCCTGGAATCATGGCTAGAACATGATTGCTGGTGTTGATTGTATAGTCATTTTTTTCTTTCATCATTCCACATTATATTAGCTCAGCGTTATGAGTGTTACTCCCACAGGGACTCTTTCTCTGACCAAATGTGCAGCGGCAAAGCCACGCTATAAAGGCTGCCATTCCAGCCTGTCTGAGTTATACCTGCTGAATCACACTGACAACCAATTGAGTAAACAAATAGATTGCAATTATGTCTATTCCTCATTTAGCAAGCCAAGAGACTAATGCTTTTGTTGCCTGTGGCTCTCTGGCAGAGTTTATAAAACCAGAATGAAAATAATATCACCTTCAAGCGTAATCACATGTTCTTTAATTATCATCAACTTCAAATTTTTATGATTCATATCTAAGACTGACAGAAAATGATATTTATATGGGGTTGTCTTCGAAAGCAAATAAGCAAGAGTCGAGTTCCAGTTTCATAAACTCAGAATGATATTGCTTTTTCTTCCCTAAGCAAGTAGATGCTGTTGTGTTTATTTTGATTGAAATAATCTACATGTACAAAGAGCAAGTCGATTTTCTAAAAGGACTAAGTAAGATTCCACCATAAATTTCCACTACTTAAAAAAATTCTGTCAATATTTGATTACCCAGTTGAATAATAACGTCTATTTTATGCTTTCCAAGTGAATTATAGCTCTTAATTTTCCTATAAATGGGATGATGTGTTTTGCGATCAAGCAAGTTAAATGTATATTTTATGAGACTTAGGCTCATCCTCCAAACCAGGCCAATAAAATGCAATGGTGTTGATGCTGATAAACCTTAGAACTATAAATAAAAGAACAAAGGGAGAGGAAAGTAAGGGGCCCCTGCTGTAGGAAAGACAGAGAATGGTGAGGAGAGCTGTGTGGGAGTAGCAGGAAACCTGCAAACCATGCACCTTAACGTGTAGCTGCATCTTCAGGGCACAGAGGCTACTAGCTCCTGGGGCTGAGAAAGATAGTGTAAATCAATCTGCTGCCATCCATCTAAGCTCGGGCACTCTTGTCACCTAAGGAACCATTCATTACTTCCCTTCTGGTCAAGAGCGGTGCAAAATAATGCATTGAATACAGACAGCGTGTACTAGAGCGGCAATGAACAGGAGGTCAGTGGCTTGAGGTTAGAAACATGTTGCTGTCTTTCTTTTGCATATGGGCCACTGGGCATTAAATAAACAAGCAAATAGCATTGAGTGTATAGAAAACTGAACTTTGGACCTAGAACCAAAGTTTTTAACATTCTAGAAAGCTCTCAGATGCCTACTTTCTCTATCAATGTACTACTTACTATTACAGTGCATGATCCATATCCAATGCCCAAATATATTCACTATTATTTAAATACCTAGTTCTCTATTCTCCTTAATCACTCGGCATGCCATTTCAGTCTGGATACCTTCCCAACACACTATACTATAGAACCGTGGATTCCATAGCTGAGATAAAAACATCTACTTCATTTACAAAACATAATTTAATTTACAGACTGGGTTTTCCCCAGAGATTTGGTCTCAAGGATAGACCTAAAGGCACAAATCACGAAGTTGATTCTGTAAGGCTTTCTACCGATTTAACTAGGACTCACATGTGGATCCTTATGTCAGGCTTTGACCACAGAGGGTAAAGACCACTGTTTCTCCCAGTTCTTTTTGAAGTATGCTTTTTCAATTAGTAACAGTCCTAATTCCACCCAGCTACCATTCAGCAGTCATATGTAGATGCTTGCTGTTGCTTTGTATCTATCTGGACAGCTCTCTCTTCTCTTCCATCTTATATGTCACCCAAGGCAAACATCTGGTGCCAGGCCTCTTCACCACCTGTTCCAGTATCTCATAGTTTCCCACATCACTCTGGACATCCATAATTCTTGACTGCCTATGTATAGACCCAAGCATGTCTGTATTTTTCTTGGTGACTTTTATTCTAAACTAAATATATTTTATCATTTCGTAGAGAAAATTTTCATATGAGAGTAAATTCAAAAGAAAAAGAAAAACTAAGACAACTTTTAAACTATATTTTTTTAATCCTAGGGTCAGTTCTTTTGGTATAAAAACAAACTGAATTTATTCAGGTTGATTTATTTTTGATAAATCAAAGTTGAGCATCACAGAAACCTTAATGTTCTTCCTGTGTTTGTAGTAAATTTGATGAATTAGTAGGAAGCATCTAATCTTTTTGGTAACATTCTACATTTATCTTTAAACATCTTGGTTAACCTCACTATGATAGTTTCAGACAACAGAACACAACATAAAATATTGAGCTATGGGACCAGTGATCATTTCTAGGAAGCCAGACAATAAATATGCCAACCTCCATACATCTTTTTGGGAAGTTTTAGCAAACTACCTCATTCTTGAGTCTTTAGATAGTACAGGAAATGTCATAGCATTCTGCACAGTTGGGGATATACTTGACTAATGTACCCAACATATAAAAGTTTTAACATTCAAATCCTCGTTACCTATACCAAACCCTAAAGTTGTATAAAATCTCCAAATGTTATAAGACCTATTCTGAGATATTGTGTGAAAATATGAAAGGTAGTTAGTCCTTTCACAAAAATATGAACTTGCTCTTGAAATTCACTATGTATGGCTCTTTCTTTCCTAGTTCTTATCTGTCAAGTGAAGGGCCTTGAGTTATTGCCAGGTTCAGCTTTGCTGAGCAAAGGTGATAACTGGTGCTAAATAGTCAGATGTACAGAGAAGTAAGGAACTCTAAGTTATCTCTTAAAAATACAGATGTGGTCTTCCTTCTTCTTAGGCTTCATATGGTCTGTGAATTGAATCTTGGGTATTCTGAACTTTTGGGCTAATATCCACTTATCAGTGAGTACATACCTTGTGTTTTCTTTTGCTATGGAGTTACCTCACTCAGGATGGTATTTTCAAGTTCCATCCATTTGTCTGTGAATTTCATGAAGTCATTGTTTTTAATAGCTGAGTAGTATTCCATAGTGTGAATGTACCACATTTTCTGTATCCACCCCTCTGTTGAGGGACATCTGGTTTGTTTCCAGCTTCTGGCTCTTATAAATATGGCTGATATGAACATAGTACAACATGTGTCCTTATTACATGTCCTCCATTGGGGATCCCTATGCTTGGCTGCGAGCATTTGCCTCTGTATTTCTCAGACTCTGGCAGAGCCTCTCAGGAGACAACCATATCAGGCTTCCATCAGCAAGCACTTCCAGGCATCCACAATAGCATCCAGGTTTGGTGGCCGAATATGGGATGGATCTGCAGGTGGGGCCTTTCCTTCAGTCTAGGCTCCACACTTTGTCTCCATATTTCCTCCTGTGAGTATTTTGTTCACCCTTCTAAGAAACACTAAAGCATCCACATTTTGGTCTTCCTTCTTTGATGGAGGAGTTGGAGACAGGACTAAAAAGCTGAGGGGGTTTGCAGCCCCATGCAGGGAGCAACAATGTCAACAGGCCAGACAGAACCCCTGGAGCTCCCAGGAACTGTGCTACCAACCAAAGAGTACACAAGAAGGAGCCCATGACGCTGGCTGGTGCCATATATGGCAGAGGATGAACTTGTTGGACATCAGTGGGAGGAGAGACCCTTGGGTCTGAGGGTGTTCGATGCCCCAGTGTAGGGGAATGCCAGGGCAGGAAGACAGTAGTGGGTGGGTAGGTGGGAGAGCACCCTCAGAGAGGCAGGGGGAGACCTGGAAAGGGGAAAATATTTGAAATGTAAATAAAGAAAATATCCAATAAAAGAAAAACACCTTTACAATATTTTCCTGACATCATATTTCTCAACTCACATGCTGTCATTAACGCTGATTGCTGTTGGTCCAACTGAACGAGCTAAATCACTTTGTAGGTCATTTAAGATAGATTGACTAAACTCTCTCTCAAAAAAAATACAAATGTGGATCATCTTTACCTGCTGTTGGGGGTGGGGGTTGCAATGTGACAGGTGGCTCTTTGGTTTTGAAACAGGAGCTATTTTTAAAAAGCTAGAACTTTCCATTCCTACTCAGTAAAATCAGTTTTATTTTGAAATATGGCAGTGCTTTTTGAGCTGTAGAAACATCACTGGGGCTATAATAATGGGTTCCATAATTTAATTTATGACTATTTTTTGAAAAGGCTTTTATTAAAAGAATAACTCTATTCATACACCTGTTACTTTAAGTGTACTTTCTGTGGTATTGAAATTTTAAATTTGTACAGTGTTAATCAAGAATTGCTTAAACATGGAAGGCACAACATTCCAACAACTCAGGATTGCTAATTCTTCCCTGAATTAAATGAATTCAATTTCATCCTTTTTTAGAATTGAGCAAAGTGGAAATATTATAAGAAATCACTGTGGTGTTTGATGACCTAGGCTTAATCTATCCTTAGTCACTTTGGAGCTGTCTTTTCTTGAAAAGACTTCTCTTTCAGACTTCTCTAAGTAGTGTGAGAAATCTAAATGTTCCTCATTTGGGTTCACATAACAAATTCTCAAGAATGCAAGGTGCTGAAATCATCGTTTTTTGTCTGCAAGCTGCTTTACCACATAGCTACCAGTCCTTTTCATTGACCTGTGGCTTACAATAGTTTCTTCTAGAATTTTAACTTAGAATTGTTTCTTACAAGTCTATTATTATACTTTTACTTACTTGATGCATTTACACAGGTATGTAAGTTATAGTAGTTTTATTTAGCACAGAGTAACTATTTCTAAAGTGTTTATTATTTTTAGTTTATGTGTTAAAGTATACCACCTGCACTGTATAAGTATACCACATGCACAAAGCAGCTATGGAGGCCAGAGAGGTTGTCGGATTGCTTGGAGTTGGAGTTACAGGCAGTAGTGAGATTATACAGGTTTGGGGAACCTATCCCTGATTTTCTTCAAGAGTACCAAGCGCTCTCAACTGCTGAGGCATCTCCCCGTTTTATTTGGAGGTTAACTTCTTTATATATTTTGGGTATTAGCCCTCTATCAGATGTAAGGTTAGGGAAGATTTTTCCCAATCTATAAGTTGCTGACTTGTCCTTTTGAATTGTTTCAGTTTCATAAGGTCCCAGTTTTCAATTGTGATCTTAGAGTCTGAAGCACTGGTAATCTATTAAGGAAATTCCCCCTTGTGACAATGAGTTTAAGGCTCTTTCCCACAATTTCTTTTATTAGACTCAGTGTATCTGGTTTTATGTTGAGGTCCTTGATGTGAGCTTTGTGTAAGGTGTTAACACTGCACATTTGGTAAATGACAGGCAAAAGCAGTATAGGGCTGAAAAAAAAAAACCCAGTGGTTGTTTTTGAGTGCATACCTGTTATCATGTTTTTACAGTATCTCCAAATAGAAATATGTGTGAAACACATTCATCCATAGTGTTAGTCTAAAAAAATTCAAAGTCTAGAAAAGAATATATTTTGAAAGAATTTCATCTTGACAATAAATCCTTGACTTCTCTCATGCCCCTCAAAATGTTCTCTAATAGCCAATAAAGTCAAAACTTTTTACTGCCGAACACAGTGTCTGTATAAGCTGTTGCTGCTGCTGGTGGTTTTATTTCTGTTTATGTGACTGCTTTATGTAAAAAGAACTATCTGATAAAAAACTTTACAAATAAAAAAAAGTGACTAGAAACACACCAAGCTTACTAAATTGTTTTAATTAGTAAATGAGCATTATTATTATTATTATTATCATTATTATTATTATTATTATTATTATTATTATTATTATTATTATTATAGAAATGAAGCTGGACAGTGGTTTCTTGGACCTTTAATCCCAGCACTCAGGGGCACAGGCAGATGGATCTCTGAGTTCATGGCCAGACTGTTCTATAGAGTACGTTTCAAGACAGTCAAGTCTACACAGAGAAACCCTGTCTCACGAAATAAATAAACAAGTACATAATTTTAAAATGACCTCATATAAAGTCAGTTCTTGGTGAATATTTGAATGCTTATGAGCCATTATGACTGTGATTATTATTACTCAACTAATCCTTATCTTAGGGTTGGCAGAATGCTAGACTGTAGGATACTAATATCCACTGAAAACCAATGTGTAAACAATAAATAAAGCCAAGTAAACAGATCTTTAGGAAAAAAGAAAGAGATGGTAATACAAGCTTTATTACTTAGATACAGATACAATAATACCTTACAGTCAACATACGTTATTAAACTCCTCCAATCCATGAGCCAGATAGGGAGTGTGAGGAATGTAGAGGATGTTTCAGTGATGAAACACTGAACATCTGAAGGGCCCCGGATTCATGCCCAGAAACAAGTTTCTTTTTTCGTTAACCACAAGTAGTCATGGGAGTGTAATGGTAGCATACAGCCAACACATGAATAATTCCCTGGAAAGTTAAAAGTTAAAGCAGAAGCATAGCTGATATATTCAAGATTAGTTTTTTCATTCTATGTATCTACCTTCTGGACTTTGTATCATTGTCTCTTTTTCTGTTTCTCTCCTTCTCTCTCTCTCTGTCACACTCATAGGTACACACACACACACACACACACACACACATACACACCATTTAATTTTTGTGAACAATCTGGATAATTTCTTAATTAAATACTTGCCTAGGTTTGCATAACCTTAATGAAGTACAAATGCAAATGTTTCTGAGCTAGAAAAAAAATTTGGAATCATTACTACTGTTCCACCTAATTAGGAGGCCCAAAATGCAGTGATGCATCCACAGCTGCTAGACTTGCTATTGTTATAGTTGTTAGGAGACTCCCAACAGTGGATGTTCCCTTTCAGACTCTGGATTAGGCACAAACCATACCCAAACACCTGTTTTCATGGAGAGACTGTTTATTAAACCAGGGGAAAAGTTTAAGGTGGCTGCTTTCTGACTCAAGCAGAAAAACAGCAGCAAATGACCATTCAGGTGTAACTTTTACTTTTTCCATTAATAGTCCTCTCTCCTGTTCTCTCCTCCCCTTCTCCTCTGAGCAGGTCTCCCCACCACATTCCCAACCCCCAACCCTCCAGCACATCAAGTCTTTGCAGGTTAGGCAACATACTCTCACACTGAGGTCAGAAAAGGTAGCCCAATTAGGGGAACAGATTCCAAAGACAGGCAACAATTTTAGGGACAGCTCTCCATCCCAGTTGTTGGGGGCCCCACATGAAGACTGAGCTACACTTCTGGTATATTTGTGCAGGGGGTGGGAGGGTTCAGTCCAGTCCGTGTACATTCTTTGGTTGGTTGCTCCATCTTGAAGAACCCACAAGAAACCACATTAATTGACTCTGTTGGTCTTCCTGTACGGTTCCTATTGCCTTTGGGGCCTCCAATCATTCCCTCAACTCTTCCAGGTCCCTGAGCTTGGTCCAGTGCTCGGCTGTGAGTTTCTGCATCTGTTTCAGTCACCTGTTGGGTAGAGATTCCCAGAAGACAATTATACTAGACTCCTTTATGCATCATAACAGTATCATTAATAGTGTCAGGGCTGGTGCTTGCCTACTGGATGGGTCTCAAGTTGGGCCAGTAATTGGTTGATCATTCTCTCATTCTCTGCTCCATCTTTGTCCTTGCATTTCTTTTAGACACAACAAATTTAGGGTCAGAGTATTGTGAGTGGACTGGCATTCTCGTCCTTCCACTGTTGGTCCTGCTTCAAGTTCCATATCTCCACTGTTTTGTATCTCATCTTTGGTCATCCACATTGACTCCTGGGAGCCTCCATCATCTCAAGTCCCTGGCACATCCTCGAGATGTCCCCCAGCTTCTGTAAGGCAAAGGGCATTGTCAAGAGGACAAAACAACAGCCTAAAGATTGGGAAATGATCTTCATTAATCCTACATTTGCCAGAGGGATAATATTCAAAATATGTAACGATCTCAAAAAGTTAAAAACCAAAACACCAAGTAACACAATTTTAAAAATGGAGTATAAAGCTAAAGAGAAAATTCTCAACAGAGGAATCTCCAGTGGTAGAGAAACACTTAAAGAAATGTTCCACAACCTTAGTCATCCGGGAACTGCAAATCAAAACTACCCTGAGATTCCATCTTACACCCATCGGAATGGTTAAGATCAAAATTTCAAGGGACAGCACATGCTGTGGAGGATATACAGAAAGGGAAACACTCCTCCATTGCTGGTGGGATTGCAAACTGTCATACAATCATGCAGGTGAATCTGACATTGGCCGAGGACAAGGAATTGGGCTGCCTGGCAGGAATTTGACATTAGGCCATGACAAAGAAGTAAGTCCAGGCAGGAATCTGACATTGGCCAAGGACAAGGAAGTAAGAATCTGATTTTAGGATAGAACAAAAAAAAAAGTAGGCTTCATGCAAGATTTTGAGCTTGAGCAAAGAAGTGGGCTCAGGTATTTTGGTCATTCTGACAAGCCCATGGAAACAACTGTCATGGGAGTAATCACAGGACTCTGCTTACCGCCTTGCTAGTTCCTTATTGTACTGCTCGCCCTTAATACTTGCATGTAATTAAAAGAGTATAAAAGCAAATTGGAAAAAATTAAACCTGCCTTTAGTCTCAGAATTGACTGAGGCCGTGCTGGGAAAAAAAAAAAAAAAAAAAAAAAAAGAAGAGAAAATGAGGCGATCTGTGTTAGAATTGGCTAGAATGCAGTGGTGTATTTTGATTGGGCATGTTAATAGGTGAACTAAAGTGGGCTTTTGATAGCTGGACTTTGCTAACTATCCTTTGTAGATGGAAATGGCCAAATAAGAAAATAGAACTTGATAGCTAGTTTAGGAATGTAATATAACAGTTTTAGCAAGGCAAAGGGAATGGGGGGAAAAGGTGAGGGTCGTTAGAACCATGGTGGCCAGAGTTCTTTGAGAAATGGCTTTATGTTTCAGATATTTCACTCTCAGTACAAGCAAAGAGTATTCTTGTAAGTATGGATATATATATATATATATATATATATATATATATATATATATATATATATATATATATATATATATATATGTATCCATATATATATGTATATATGTGTATATATATATATATATATATACATACATGCATAAAACAGAGGAAAGAAAGACTAATTGCAAGCTTTAATGATTCTGTTCTAAGCATGAGGATAGAGGAGGGTTTTAGACATGAAACTCTGATTTGTGTCTTGTACATACTGCACAGTGTGGCTCATTAAACAACTGAAGATAATGCTTCATTTTTTTCTTTGATTATTTGAAATTTTCAGAATAAGTAAAGCTCAGATAAGCAGTTGGGAGACTTTTTATGTAAACAATAATTTTTATGTAACATCTTTATATTTTTGCTAGGATTTATATTGGACTCTGCCCATTAAAACTATAAAACTGATTTGTTATTAATCTATTTCCTTGTTAATAACGCACCTTTATTTTGATTAGAGTTTTATCACACTAAGATCCTTTCAGTCAACATTAATTATAACAGATAAGTAAATGAAAGACAAATAATACTATTAGCTCTATTGTGTCTTCTCTTAAAATTTTATTTACCATCTACATCCATATAATCTCTACAATTTCTTTTCAAAATAGCTAATGCTTGAAACTATAGTCTGTAACAATAGATATGCCATGTAATTAATAATATCAATAACCTCTAATGATTCATGGTAAAAAAAACCTAATACATCTTCAAAAATATCAGCTAAATTTCCTCAGAATAAAATTATTTGAAAATCAACATTACAAATGACACATCATATAGTAAATGCCTAAACAATTACCTTCTTTCGTGTCATCCTTGTATTATCAATATATTATGAGTTACAAAAATATATACTCAACTAGAATAGCTTGCAAATTATTTTGGAATATCACCTTGAGTCAGCATATCTACATATAAGTCAAAATAAAAAATGTTTTGATTGTGTGTGTACAATCCTTACATATAACCTTGGATCCCAGGTTAACCAATCTAAATCATGCACAAGTTTTGTTTTTTACAGTCCCTCATCCCTACAATTCTCTTCCTTTTCCATTTCGTGGTTAATTTTTATTTATCTTTTTCCCTTTCCTTATCCTGATTTACTCCCCTTCAGTGTGTTTGCTCACCTTTGCCCACTCTCCTTATAATATCACTTTCTCTTAAGACAGTTGGTGGCATTTGAAGATGGGATTTAACTATTAACACAATCTTGCCTTCACATGGCAGCCATTTCCCTAAGGAGCTGGCTTGCCTTTGAAATTGGCTTTAGATCTGACAGGGCTTCTTCAGTTTCCCATTACTGCTAGTCCAATAGAGAAAATGAAGCCAGGAAATTTGATCAGGTTATCCTAGGGCAAAAAGAAAAGGTTGGTTTGGGGGAAATGGTTAATTTCCAGGATCCAGCAGGGATTTAACCAGCCTGTTCTCCTGAGGAAAACAGAATCTGGTTTTCCATTTACCCATCTAGCTTTTCTGAATTATCAGCTTTAGGTTGTTTTTAAAGATAAGAATGCAGAATGGATTCTGAATGTTGAATTCAATTCCTGATATGATGTTATCTCAAAGCATGGGTCAGAACAGCAAGCCCCATTCTTCTCTCCCCCTCCTGTGTGCCACCGCCAAGCCACCTATGTTTGTCTGGGGTCTTTAATAGTCGTTTAGCTAAAGAACATTCAAAGAAATTTAAAATGCTTCAGAACGAGAGACTGTGTAAGCTGGAGGTCAAGAACCAGACAATAGGATAGTTGAAAAAGGACTTTCAGAATTGTATACTCTTTTATCTTTTTTATTTCACAAAGTGGAATGCCGGATACCAGGCTATTTCAGTAAGCAGTAAGAAGAAAATAAATCTGGCACTCATTCCTTGGATCATTAAACATGAGATGAACTAATATGCATAGGCAGGCAGGTCCATAGTTTTGCTGCACAAAGCCTTTGAAAACAGTCAACTTCTATTCCCTTGCTTCTTTGCTGTGCTTTCTTTATATCCTATAAGAGATAGCTAATAAGCTCAGGGCCAGTTTTGTACAGGAGCTACATGTTTTGTGCTGAGTCTGTTTTCTATAGGACCTTGTAATCCAAACCTGTGTCATGTGTGCACAATGGAAACCAACATCTCTTTCTTCATTTGCACAGAACCAATTTAAATTTGTCGCACTTACTCCTCATTATGAAGAGAAAAAAGGCGAATGCCTTTTCGGGCTTAGCATTGCATTTCACAGATGATATAGGCAAATGTGGGGTGTCTCACCAAAAGCAGGTGAAGAGGAGGATGCTAATTAAGAACCATCATTCAATGTCATTTCTACATTAGATTAAGAAAAATCCATTACAACACTCCATCTTATTTTTCTCAAGAGGTCACGATCCAAGCTACTAACCTCATCAGAACAAATAGCTATAATCACTCTTTATCCACTTCACCACAGTTCAAGCTAAATTTAGACCTCATTTGCCTTTTATCAACATGCCTTCTAAATGCAGTGTAAGCACTTCTTCTTTCTGAAGAACACAACTACATACATCTCTGCCCAGATCCATTTCTATCAAACCAAGACAGTTCATTAGAAGTGGCAAGATTCTCACTTGGGGTCCAGAGGCTAATTTTCCTTTTATAGACTGCCCAGGATATAGCTGGAGAAAGAAGGTCTGTGAATTGAGCTTTAAGCTCTTATACGAATACTGTTAACACCAAAGATAAAGGAAGGTTTGAATGGGATATATGCAAATGCACTTGTGTTATTTCAAGGAAATCAATTTGAACCATTGCTGTGATCTTTGTTGTTATTGTTTTTATAAACTTCATCGATTGCAAAATTGGTCTTTCATGAGGTCTACCCCTTACACACATAGGTGCTGTTCATGTGTAATTGCCTTCTGAAGTCTGAAAATATATTACTAATTAATGATGCAGCTTTAATAGTAATATTGATTTAACAACTCTGCCCTTTCTTCAGAAGTGGAAGTCACAATACAGCTAATTAATAGCATAACACACACATGCTCACACACACACACACACACACACACACATACGCACAAATATTGTCTGAATATATTGTAGTAAGTGACTGGAATCTAAATGACTCTCTTAGCAGTTCACTTGTACCTACACTTGAGTTGAAATAAAAGTTTATGATTTTTTGAATAAGAACATCTAATGTTCCACAAATGTACTTTCAGATAAAAACAGTTTTAAGTTCAATACATATTGTATTCAATAAATCACAAGTAGGTCATTTATATAACTGATAACATTAAGTTCCTTAATCTGTTTCCATTGTAAAAATGAATTAAGATGTGTTTGAAAAATCATACAATCCTGACACTATAGGTAAGAGGGGAGAAATTGTGATGAAACTATAATGGACACTACATTTTTATTAACGTGTCTTTTTAAAGAGATGGTAATCTATCATATAATATGAGAATTTTATTGTTTGCTTATGATACGGCATTGGGAACAATCATCTTTTTCACCTTAATTTGCATGGGCTTGTGAGGCATCTACTTAATACAGTAGACCTTACATATGCTGAAAAGCTATTACATGGCAATCCTCAAGTGAAGTAAATAGCTGCCTCCTTCCTCCCCAAATGACCCTGGATTGCATCCATAAGTGTTGGCTGCTGATAGAATGACATGCTCCTATTTACAACATAACATGAATCACATCCATCAAAGTTCATGGATGACATGCTCTCAGATGAAAAGTTTCTTCATGAATGTGTAAAATATATTCTAAAATACATGAATCAAAGAAGACAAATTCAAGTTCAAGTGTGGTCTGTTACTTTTCAGGTGTGTGACACTGAGTGAGATGATCCAGTTCTCAGGGATCCATTTATCTCCACCTGTAACCAGAGAATGAAGTTGCAGAGACAAGTAAAGAGTGTGAAGATTAGTTGAAGTGATAGATAATGATTATTATATAGTGATTATTATTTTAACAACACGATGAGTCTGAGTATAAATGAAGCATGGCCAAGGTTCTGAGGGAAAACTTAATAGAATTCCCCTGAGAATCAGAGGCATTGTATCCTTTCTGTGTCTTCATAATGATCTGCCTTCTATGCCTTCATATAAGAGTTCTTTATACAAATACCTGATTAGGACTTAACTTGACAGCCACAGTTTAACTTTTGTGCTTTCTTTAAGACCTTATTACCAAAGACAGTAGCATTTGGAGACAATGCATTGTAGAGCTAATGAATGTGTTGAATCAAGGACATTCAAGATAGCAGCGCTTGTGTCCAGAAGCAAGGAGTAAAGAAAATTGATGAGAGTTATGAAAACAGCTGTGTGGCTAGGGGAATACCTTTAGTTGTTGTTTATTTGTCGTTGTATTGTTTTGATATGGGGCTTTGCTATGAAAGCCCAGCTGCACTTAACTACTATGTAGATAACCTTGATGTTTTGAAATCCTATTACATCATTTCCTCTACTCCCTTGAAGTATTGATAGCAAAAAAATAATATTGCAACACCCAAGTCATTGTCACATTTGAATGCAATCAAGTATTAAAATATAAAATTGAAAGCACAGATTACTCATGGTGGCAATATAATCCTAGGGCTTGGGACAGTGACTCAGGAGCTATTTTATGTTATGGGGACCATGTCTCTAAAACACCAGAACAAATTATAAAACCCAGGATAAATTGCAGTTTTGGATACAACATGTACAAAATTATGATCTTTATTATACTGAGCAGCTAAAAATATGTGTGCAGATTTTTTTGAGTAGTTAGAAGCATGATTTAGAGGTAAATTGGCATGAGAAAAATCCAGAAGACAGTAACTAAAATCTGTATACTTGATTCTTCTAAAACTTGGGCCTGCAGAGTAGGTGGCAGCAACTATGGTGCAGGGGGTGAAGGGACAGAAAAGAAAATACTGGTTTATTCTTTGTTTCTGACATTTCTGAATGGTTACAACTTGGATGTGCAGTAATCACATTGAAACAGTGAACAGCAGTGTGTCCAAATGTTACTGTCTTTGGCAATCAAAAATAGAGTCTTAAAGAAAGCACAGAAGTCAAACTGTGGTTGGCAGATTGAGTCCTAGTCAGATATTTTTATAAAGAAAAACTCTTAAATGAAGGCCCAGAAGGGAGATCATTATGAAGACACAGAAAATATACACTTAAGCCAAGGAAAAGGGCCTCAGGGCTGACTCACCTGGCACATACCTTGATTGCAGATGTGAGCCTCTAGGACTTTGAGATGATGAATTTCTGTTGTTTAAGCTCCCTGGACTGTAATGTTTTCTCATGAGAACCTTAACAAAGCAGTATGATGCCTTTCACAGAAATGGTGAAAATAGAAGTCTAGAATACCTGAATAATTACTGACCAGTGTAAGCATGTGCATATTGAGATGGCTCAGACTCTGCATAGGAAATGATTATTTTCTCTTAATGATCTGATCGTTATGCTGGAAATGCTGAGATATAAAGCTGTCATTTCATCTGGGGAAGCACACATATCTTGGGTATTTTATTAGTCAAGATATTTAATGATAGCTATTATAAACAAAAATCCTAGTGGCTTGGATTTAAATATAGTTCAGCGGCTTTATGAAACAGAATTTTATAATTTTATTATATGTTTGTTGTGATTATTCAAAGCTGGATGTCTTCTCCCTCTCTCACCACCTTTCTGTGTGTGTGTGTGTGTGTGTGTGTGTGCATGCATGCAGTAACACATATGAATACAAGTATCAGTGAGAGCTTGTGTTTTTGTACATACATGTGAAAACTTGAAGTGTTGTTCGTCCTTAGTTCTCATTTTTGTTTTACATCAGGTCTCAACTTGTCTGGAGTCTGCCAAGTAGGCTAGGTTGTTGGCTGGTGAGTAAACCCCAGAGATTGCCCTCTCTTTATTTCTCCAGTATTAAGATTATAGGTACAAATGTATGAGATCTCAAAAACAAAGATTTTTTTATTCACTTATAAGTAAAAAAAAAGTTTATAGGTACATCTATTTACTATATCCCACTTTTAATGTGGGTTTTGGTGAACAAATCCATGCTACCATGCTTATGCAATAAGCATTATTACCAGTTAACCTAAATTTCTAGCCCAATTATCTCTTCACACTCTCTGGAGATTTCCATATTTACTCTTGGTACTGTGCTATTTCTCCTTTGACTAAACACATGGACAGAGATGGACATTACTGGAAGGACTGTTGTATAGTTGGTTTGAATATCAAATACTTCTTTCTTCTATGTTCTATTGGGCGGAATTCAAGCACAAGGCATCCTTGGATTTCTACTCTAGCTTAGTGCCTAGGAGCAGCAAGAGAATGGAATGTTGATTACATTGGTCACCTTTGCATCATGGCTTACCAGACTCTCAGTTTGCAAAGTTATACATAACAGGCAAGAGGGAAGAAATAGCTAACTTGAGATATGGCATGTTGATATCAAGTCTACCAGGGAGACCTCTTGGATTTGTAGATTTAACAATAAAGAGCTGTTGCAGTCTGGAAAGTCTAGAACATAATGTTAGAAACATTTTTCACCAAATGGATAGGGATTAATCATTTTCAGCTTTGTTCCTGAGTAGGATCTTCAGCAACCTTATAAAAAGCCAGCCATGGTTGTGTGTGCCTGTGACTCCAGACTAGGATAAGAGTATATTAGTGAGCTACCTCTCTAGAGATTTCTGACCAGAAAGTATAGTCTAAACATTTGTCTTCTAGTTTAATGCTAATGAGATACAGAGAAGAATAATGGACAAAGACATTCAATATCTTGGTTACACCTATACATACACCACACCACAAGCACACATACACACACAGAACACACACACACATCATACACCCCCACACACACATACACCCCATACACACACAAACACACACACAGTAAGAAATTCAGAAATTTGATCTTTGTGTCTATCAATTGAGTTCCTCTTTGGGGACTATTAAGAGGTCAATAGCAAGTTTAGTAATAATTTACTCTTCTCAGTAATTTCATCCTCAATATAATGGCCCTTATAGATGTCAGTACTACTATTTGTCTCATTCAACAGTGACTTCTCTTTATCCCTCTTGTACAGTTATTCCTTGACATTCTTCTCTCCTACTTTTATTTATACAATTTTTATTGTAAAACAATTTTCTCTGAGTTCAAAACATTCCCCCTTGCAGGAAGCTCCTAAAGCAAGAAGGTAAACAACTCAAAATAGCTTCAGGAAGTCACTGAAACTGACCAGATTCTCTAGGTGCCTTTCTGCCAGAGTAAGCAACAAAAGCCAAGAGTTCCTAGAAGATGCAGCAGAAACAAGTTACAAAGAAGACTCTTAGACCAGACCAGCTGCCGGACCAGATGCCTAGGAGAAGCAGAAACCAGTTAAGCTGCCTGTCTTATATATACTGAAGCATCGGCAAAGGGCACACTTCAAAATCTTGAGCTGCTTGCAGGCTTGTGCACTATGTTCCATGTTCCCAGCTCTGTGAGCTATCACCTATCCTTGATGTTGGGATGGGCTTTGGTGATAGAGCTGTCTTCTTGTTGTCTCTGCTTCTGTAGGTAACCCCTTATCTCTTATCTTGTAAGTAACCCCAATACAACTCATTGGTTCCCCAAACATACATATATATATATATATATATATATATATATATATATATATATATATATATATATTTAATTTGTATTGTTTAGACCTTCTATTGCTGTGATAAAACCATGACCAAACCCAATGAGGAGAGGCAAGGTTTTATTTCAGCTTACAATTCTCTGTTCACACTTTATCACTGAGGGAAGACAGAAGTCAGGGCAGGAAGTCCAGCAGAAACCAGAAGGCAGGAACTGTAGCAAAGGGGAAGTGAATATTTGCCGTTTTCCTCTCTGGTTCACTCAGCTTACTTTCTTATACAACCTGCCACCACCTGCCCAGAAATGATACTGCTCATAGTGACCTGGACACTCCTATATCAATCAAGAAAATGCCTCATAGACTTGTCTGCAGGCCTATGTGGTGAAGGCATTTTCTCAATGCTAGTTCTCTTTTCCCAGATGCCCCTAGCTTGTGTCAAGTTGACAGGATAAATAAAAGCTAAAACAAAACAAAGGCCAACATCGAGCATAGTCCCACTTTGTGTCCTAGCCTGGCCTTGAATCCACTAGGTAGCTTAGGTTGACTTGGAACTCATGGCAGGAGAGTTGTATGTACCTACAACAGGCAAAGCTTTTTAATCTTCCAAGCATTGAGAGGGGTTACTTACAGAAGCAGAGACAACAAGAACACAGCTCTATCACCAAAGCCCATCCCAACATCCAAGATGGGTGATAGCTCACAGAGCTGGGAACATGGAGAAGAATGTGGCACTATACCAAATATCTAATGAAGCCCAATAAAGGTCAGTCATTAACTAATACTACCATGAATATTATTTGTAGAAACTGAAAAGACCCTTGCTACTTAAAGACTATACAAAATTAAAAGCTACTCTGAGCAATATGGGGTGATAATGATAAAAAAAAAAAGTGAGCTATGTCTCTTCTACTTGTTTCATGTTTTTAGGTGGGGCTCCTTAGTAGTGACCATGATGACACTAATAGCAAGCCAGCATACATAGTCACACTTCTGTTTGCAAGGCTGTGAGTTAGATTTTTGAGTAATAGAATGACATAACAGAATTCATTTTATAATGGCTTATAAATCAAATAATGATCCTCTTATTCCTTTATGCTTTCTCTGCCAGATCACTATGAAGGTCAATTATGTAACTCCCCATTATGAACTTCACTGAGATATATGGGGAAAGAGTGCCTTGTTTTGCACTTAGTTTTGGTACGTGGGAGACATTCTTCAAATGGACATTACTGAAAAACAGCTTCTTGGATTATAACAAAAAAATCAGAAATGTGTGGGCTACATCACTTCAGGGAAAATAAATTCATTTCGTCATTCTTATTTTCTGGTAGGGTGAGACAGCATCTATCTTATTTCTTTATTAAAATGTGTGCAGTCCTTTGTTACAAGACAGTGCTGAAGGCAGTAGCTTCACGTCACCCTTACTGCTATGAAGTTCAAAATCAGCTGGTTATAATTCTGAGTGCAGTTCTCACGATGACTAAGAAGTTTGGTGGTGAAATATCCAGGTGGGTCTATGTCTCCGGATTATTTTATGATCTCTTCTAGGAAACTTCCACAGTATTAGGTTTCCATACTACCTGTCAAATGTCCCTTAATTTTAACTCTCCTGTATTCCCTCCCTTGTCCTTCTCCCTATTCTCCACTTGATCCTTCTGTCCCAGTGTCCTTTATTCATTCATAACTATGTATTGTATATTCCTTTCAAAGCAATATCTGTCTGTAGCTTCCAGTATCTTCATTACTATATATTTCATCTCTGTTGTTTTAAGATTATATCTTGGTTATCATTGATTTAACAACTAATATTTATATATAAGACAGTACATACCATATTTATCTTTCTGGTTCTGGAACACATCACACAGGATGATTTTTTACTAGTTCCACACAGTCACCTATGGATTTTAGGACATCATTTTTTAATAGCTAACACATTGTTTAAACCTACCACATTTTCTTTATCTATTGTTCTATTGAAAGAATCTAGGCCATTTCCAATTTCTGCAGTTTATGAATAGATAAACAGTGAACCTGGTTGAGCAAATGTCTTTGTGGTAAGATGAAACTTCCTTTGAGTATATGCCCAAGAGTGGTATAGCTGGGTCTTGAGATAGATTGATTCTCATCTTCCTGGTGAGATTATTTGTAGAAAGAATATCTTGTGTCTATATGGATGTGACACCTGTTACACCATGGTGTAAACACCATGACAACCACAAATCCTATGATTTATAATAGTATCCTGTCTTCAAGATATGCTAGGGCAATGGTGGCACAAAGCTTTTTAGAGTAAGGAACAAAGACATGATTTAGGTTAAGGCCTACTTCATGAAATAGAACCCATATAAAGTACTGCTTGGATGACCAAGAACCAGAGACTAGTTAATCCAGGGACCTTAGGGTAAAACCAAATATTGTTCTTAAAAAAAGAGTGAAGGAGAGAGAGAGAGAAAGAGAGAGAGAGAGAAAGAGAGAGAGAGAGAGAAAGAAATGTATAAATACAATGACTAGTAATGACATTTTGCTATGTTCTTGTTCTTGTTCTTGTTTCAAGACAGCATTTCTCTGTATAGCCCTGGATGTCCTGGAACTCACTTTGTAGACCAGGCTGGCCTCAAACTCAGAAATCCTCCTGCTTCTGCCTCCCAAGTGCTGAGATTAAAGGCATGCGCCACAACTGCCCAGCTTGCTATATTCTTAAATCAGTACCTTGCTCAGCCATCATCAGAGACACTTCTGCAGTAGACAGGAACAAATACAGAGATTCAAGCCAAACATAATACAGAGCATGGAATCTTGGAACACGCAGCTCTAAATGGGATGTCTCTATCAAATCCCTTCCCTTAGGAATAGGGAAACCCTACAGAAGAGGAGGCAAAAAAAAATGGTGAAGAGCCAGAGGGTACAGATGACACCAAGAGAACAAGACCCTCTAAATCAACATGAGCAAATCTCACATGAACTTACAGAATTCACAAGGCCAACATCAGATCATCTGTATATATATATATATATATACATATATCCAGATACATATATATACACACACTATATATACATGTATATATATATATACATACATATATGTGTGTATATATACATACAGTATATATATATACATACAGTATATATATATATATATATATATATATATATATATATATATATGTAGTGTTTACTAGTTTAGTGTTTTTACTGAATTCCAGAGTGTGTGAAAGAGTATATCTGTGATTTTTGTGCCATCTCTTGGGCTCTTTTCCTTCTACTTGTTTTTCTTGTTCAACCCTAATATGGCAGGTTTTTTTTAATCTTATTATATTTCATTTAGCTATTTATACTTTTATTATATCATTTAAAAAATGATACCTTTTCTGACTTCTGCTTAGGCATGAGCATGCCACTGTTTTCTCCAGTGATAGAAGAAATAATTGAAATGGAAACATCTTCTCTGATATTCCTAAGACAGATTTGTGGCTCTGATTGTATATTATGACTATGAAGGCTAAGAAGCCATCCATAAACCCTTAATAGTTTGCCTCTCAGAATAAAATAAGTTGCGTTTGTAACTTGGTCAGCCACAGTGTCAAGCCTGTATTTATTAAGGGCCTCAATAAAACAGCCATTTAGAAGAATCAGACTGATACATTGATGTGTTAAAGAAGGAAAGTACCCGTAGGGAAAGCATTTTACCTAGGGAGAGTGGTACACACTTGCAGTTAGAAGGCTTTCCCCCCCCCTGAAGTGTGCCATCTGACTCATAGCAGGATGTTGCACTTTGATTCAGGGCCTGAGTGGGCCTCCACACACAGTTATCTGAGTGCATTTGAGTTGAAAAGGATCCCTGTAGTGGGCCAAACTGATAATCTCTGCAGGTTACCTCTTGGTTAAGATTGGGTGGTTAAGAGGCAGGGAATCTTTCCAACTCCAGATGAGAGAGGAGATGCTATTTCTTGAATGTGTCCAAGATGTCCTCTCTGACCTTAACCCTAATTACTTTAGTCACACTTTGAGGCACGTTAATGATCAATTTATTCCTAATATAATTATTAGGATTATTTAGAGAATAATCAATTTCTTTTGAGGGGAGGTAGTATGTTTAGTAAACACACATCATGTTTTTATATGTGTGTGCATGAACGCACATGTAAACATTTGAACTGGATGACAATTCAGATGGTGGTTCAGGCCATTTTTCCTATTTATGAAAGCACTAGAATAATTAGTAAATCTCACCTCAGTCTTCTCTTGGGGTTCAGCAAATTCATGCAGAGCCTTAGTTCCATGTGATATGCTGTTGTCAACTGTTTACTGTGTGCCTGTCTGTACTTTCCCACTTCTTTTTAATTGTTTACAGACCCCTTTTTATGTACCATTAAAGTTACCATTGCACCCTAACGGGTAATACAAGTTTTACTGACAAGATGATTTCTCAAGAAACCCAAGGTCTTTGCTTTCTAGTTGAGGAGTTTCTTAGCCTGAATCATATTATTTCTTTTTTAGAGCCACTGTTGCCTCTTATTATAGGATTTTTATTTTCTTAATTAAATATGGACCGTAATTGCTCTAATGAATAACACAGTTTGAAGCTTTTGTTGTGTAATTTTTGTTTGTTTGGTTGGTTGGTTTTGCTTTAAGATATCCTTTTACTAAAGATCCATCTCCTGGGAATCAAGAGCAAAAACAAAGCCATCTATCTTTCACAAATATACATGGCTATGCCAACCGACAGTAGTAAGTGCACAATTGGTGATGTTCCCCACGACTGGAATTCCATTTAACCACCAATTCCCAAGGAGGCCACTTCACTTGCTAATGGATCTGAACAAAACCACAGTCATTATTCCTGAGCTGAGATTGTGTTTTCTCTCTTTGTGATAATTCTAAAGGGGGGCTGTTTTACCTTACAGCTTTGATCACATGACGGTGAGAAAAACCCAATAACTTAAAGGCCAGGAGTTTATTGGCCTAAATGTAAGGCAGAACAGAACACTGGGGCTTCTAACTGTGTTTTATGGGAAACCTCTTTTGACTCTTTCATAAACAATCCCTTTGGTGGAGTCCCCATTCTGTGTTGGTTTGCTCTGTCATCAGTGTGGAGTTATGGCTGGAATAAATTCCTGTTGAGGGTTTGAAGGTTGGCATGGGAATCCTCTTCTTGGGACTTTATAATGGATGTGTGTAGTCTGTCAAGAGTGGAACATACTCCAAGATTTATTCACAAACTTTCAGAGAAGTCAATTGCCTACTAATACCTTCGAATTCTAGCACAAATGGTGATTTCTTTACATTTAAATATTTATAATTACCTAAACTTTATATTTGAACCATCTGAATAGGGTCTAAGTTAAGTTTTGCAAGTACCACATTAGCAATTCAAAATTATTTCAAAGGGATTTGAATGTATTTTAACTTCTTGCTATTTATGCTCTACAACATATTTGGGGAAGACATTTTTCATTTTACCATATTTGAATTGCATAGAACCCACACTAATAAAAGCACAACTAGGTTTTTAGGCAGTATTAGAGTAAAAGAAAAATATCAAGTTGCCTTTACCTAAATTGAATGTCATTTAATGAAAACTTGTATTTTCTCTATTGTATTGATAAGTCTATTTCTCAGGGTATATAGAAAAATGGCATAAGTGTATTTTCTAAATGAGGACTATCAATAAGTATATAGTATGTTCTTTTTTTTCAGTATTACTGTGTTTTTAAACCATACTAGATACATTTGTTTCCTTTCTTTCTCTCTTTCTCCCTTCCTTCCTTCCTCCCTTCCTCCCTGCCTTCCTTTCTTTCCTTTGTTACTGTTGAGGCAGGGTGTCACTATGTATGTAGGCTCGCATCCAAATTACGATCTTCCTACCATAGGCTCAGGCAAGCAAGACCACACCTGGCCAATATTATGATTTTTTTGTGTGTATTTTTATTCTACAATTTTGCATATGTACTTATAAAAACTAAAAGCATTGTTTTCTGATGTTTAATTGAATGAATAGAAACAATACTATATTGGCTAAAATGCCATAAGACAAATATTTCCTGTCACTATTCATAGAAATTATATCTGGTTCTCTAGAAACCTTGAACCATATAATGTTAACTTTGATTTTTCAGTGCCATTCTAAGGACAAAAATGAACTATTCCTCCAAATACAGTATGTCTGATGTACAAGATTATGGTTAATTTCATGGTAAGGTATTTATCAGTTAATCAGTGCTAGCTGTTTCTTTCTACCACAAATAATTTTCCAAGAATCATAGTGGGTAAAAAAAAAACACCCACATGGTACTCAGTTGAAACTTACTCTGTACTCCTGAAGCAATTTGCTCACATTTAGACAAAATGCAAGTCCTTTTATTTTGAAGTGCACTAGCTATATTTGTTCCATTTTGTTTTCAAATGCAAATGCTCAAGTGCTTTATATTCTCATCAGCAAAGAGCCCAGTGACTAAATCATAATTTAATGATCTTTTCTTCCTAGAGAAGTGATATAAAATTTAGATCTGAAAAGATTTTTTTTGCTTGTTTTTAAATTGAGCTGATTTTTCCATAAAATATCTTCAGGCCTCTGTAGTTATGCTAATAATAAAGCACTAGATGAAATTAACATTGTGAAGATGATGCATATTTATTTAGGAGATGGGGATGGTTCAATAAATCTTCATATATGGGACCATATTTCATGTGATATTGGGAAATTTTCTTAGTTTTATTGAAAGCAAGAGCTAAGCCTTTTTTGCTTCAACAGTCATATATAAGTAAACCAAAAGAAAAATAGCCTTTTATATTTACCAGCATATTTACTGTTGCCAATAGTCTGTTCTCCTCTAAAAGGAATTGAATTTCCATGTGGTAACATTTCCTTCACCTTTAGAAACCACTCTTACTGTGTCTGGCAGTGCAGATCTGGTAGGAATAATTTCAGTTTGTTCTATTAGAAAAACAAAAGGGTTGACTTTGCTTACATATTTGAATAGTTTCTTGAGGCAAAGGGTTATGAGTGGAAACAACTCTGGGCTTTTCTTACAGCTCTTTACACATATTTTATTTTTTATTTCTGTGTGCATAGGTGTGTGCGACTGCAGGTGCACAGGTACCATGGAACATGTATTGATGTCAGAGCACAGCTTTCAGAGTTGATCCTCGCTTGCTGTCTTTGTTTGAGCCAGGAACTCTCTTGGCTGCTGCTCCAAACAAACTGATCTGCTGACTACAGGATCACACCCTGTCTTCAGGTCACATCTTACTACAGGAATGTTGGAACGACAGGCACACACGACTGCATCTGGCTTTTTTTATGGGAGTCTTGCATTTTTGTGTGTAGTTTTGAATGCTTCAAACCAGCATAAAATCAAATCCAAAAATCTTGATTACCCTTTTCAAAGAAAACAAACACAGCATATTCATTGTTGAAAATAGAGTTCTTTGTGTTAATTTAGTGTATCTTATACTAGCAGTTTGTGATCTAAGAAGAACTTGTGGTGGTATAGGCCTGAATTCACATTACTTAGGAGGCTGAGGCAGTAGATTTGCTACAAGATCTAAGTCACAGTAAGCTAACTTGGGAATTTGAGGCTGAAATCTCTATGTTACCCCCAAATAATTCAACATGGCTTAACATATTCTAGAAACAGAATAATGTATCTGTATTCAATAAGCAAAGAGCAGTCATCATCAAGACATCAGGTTCAGCAAGAAATGGATTTAAAGCGTATCTATAACTAAGCCTAAAGAAATACAGGAAACATTATTCAAACACTCCTACATTGCTGGTAGGATTGCAAGCTGGTCCAACCACTTTGAAAATCAGTTTGGTGGTTCCTCCGGAAATTGGACATAGTACTACCAGAGGACCCAGCTATACCACTCCTGGGCATATACCCAGAAGATGCTCCAACATGTAATAAGGACACACATGCTGCACTATGTTCATAGCAGCCTTATTTATAATAGCCAGAAACTGGAAACAACCCAGATGTCCCTCAACAGAGGAATGGATACAGAAAATGTGTTACATCTACACAATGGAGTACTACTCAGCTATTAAAAACAATGAATTGATGAAATTCTTAGGGAAATGGATGGATCTGGAGAATATCATCCTGAGTGAGGTATCCCAATCACAAAAGAACAAACAAGGTATGCACTCTCTGATAAGTGGTTATTAGCCCAGAAGATCAGAATTTTCAAAGTACAATTCACAAACCACAAGAAACTCAGGAAGAAGGAAGACCAAAGTGTGAACATTTCATTCCTTCTTAAAAGGGGGAACAAAATACCCATGGAAGGAGTTGTAGAGACTAACTATGGAGCAGAGACTGAAGGAAGGACAATCCAGCTTTGAAAGGTAAAGTTCTTCATTATTGCTTTCGCTTTCCCTGCTCTGAATCATTAGCCATGCCAGTGCTTTCTGTTTCACTCTGACTCAGTAGCTATAGATTAGCTACCATTTCTCCACTCTTCTCCCATCCTTATTTTTATCAGCTTGTGGTAAGCAATATCTAATTTCAACATTGTAAGGGGAACTTGCCTTTAGATAGAGATAATTGTGTACTCTTTCTCTTTCTGTGCCTGAATTAAGAAAGTGCCTTCTTAACTAAAGGAAGGACAATCCAGAGACTGCTCCACCTGGGAATCCTTCCCATATTCAATCATCAAATCTAGACACTATTGTGGATGCCAACAAGTGCTGGATGACAGGAGCCTAAGATAGCTGTCTCCTGAGAGGCTCTGACAGTACCTGACTAATACAGAAGTAGAGGCTCACAGCCATCCATTGGACTGAGTACAGGGTCCCCAGTGAAGGAGCTAGAGAAAGGACCCAGGAGCTGAAGGGCTTGCAGCCCCTTAGGATGAACAACAATATGAACTAACTAGTACCCTTAGAGCTCCCAGGGACTAAACCATCAACCAAAGTGTACACATGGTGGGACTCATGGCTCCAGCTGCATATGTAGCAGAGGATGGTCAAGTTGGTCATCAATGGGAGGAGAGGCCCTTGGCCCTGTGAATGCTCTGTGCCCCAGTATAGGGGAATGCCAGGGCCAGTAAGCAGGAAAGGGAGGATTGGTGAGCAAGGGGGGGGGAGGGAACAGGGTTTTTTGTTTGTTAGTTTATTTGTTTTTGTTTTTTCTTGTTTTTTGTTTTTATTTATTTTATTTTATTTTTTTATTTTTTTCAGTGGGGAAACTGAGAAAGGAGATATCATGTGACATGTAAATAAATAAAATATCTAATAAAAAAAAGAAAATAAAAAAGAGAGAACCAAGAAGTGTCTCTGATGAAAGCACTAAGTAGCATTAGCCTATTGATGTGAATATAGTTTTTAGAAGGGGTTGGATTCCATGTCTACTGTGCAAAGCATTGGTAGGAGAATCTTGTCTGACTCCCGACCCCCTAGCCAATGGTGTTTGACCAGGTTTACAGTATAAAGCATAAGTTCCATGTTAAGTTGAGCATACTACTTGTGTTGGTTACTCTTACTATTGCTATTACTAAATATGTGACACAGGGGAACTTTAAAGATGTGAGAGTTTATTTTTGTCTCATAGTTGAAGAAACATTGCAATCTATCATAGCAGGAAGGTTTGCTACCACAAGCCGGCTATGACTGATCATATTTTATCCACAATTAGAAGACAAAGCAGATGCATTCTGGTACTCAAAAATGCAATAATAAAGGGGTTTGAATATCCCATAATAATCATGCCACTATCTCACAATCATATTTTATTAGGTAGGTCATTATTGTCACTCATGCATTCCACAGCTGTATTGAAGAATATTGTTTTTTTTTTTTCTCCAGTAGCTTTCCTAACACTTTTCATCCCTATGAATGCAAACCAGGAGGAAATTTGAGTTAGATCCTGTTTGACTTCTCCATGTCTTGCAATGCAGAGTATTCAGTAAAGTGATGGATAATATTCATTGACAAATTTTTAGGATTTGGAACCCTGTAGGAAACCCACTTTTGGCCCTCTGGATGCATTAGGGACTGTATTAGTCAGGGTTCTTTAGAGTCACAGAAGTTATGATAGTCTCAATGTAGTAAGGAATTTATTGCAAACTTACAGTCTGTAGTCCAGCTCCCAACAATGGTCGGCAGCAGCTGTGAATGGAAGTCCGATGATCCAGGCGTTGCTCAGTCCCACAAGGCAAGCAATTTAAAAAAGAGCGCGCTTTCCTTCTTCCTTATATAGGTCTCCAGCAAAAGGTGTGGCCGAGGTTAAAGGTGTTACCATACCCTTAACCCCAGGTGACCCCGATTGAACTCGTAGATCTTTCTATCTCAGTCCTCTGGGATTCGTAGCCACTACACCTCAAGATCTCCATGCCAAGATTCAGGTCGGAAACTTGTTATCTCTCAGCCTCCAGATTAGGGCCAGGTGAGCCCTCCAATTCTGGATTGCAGTTCATTTCAGATACAGTCAAGTTGACAACCAGGAATAGCCACTACAGGGACCAAGTTTCCAGAGATGTTTAATTGGTAAGAGGAGACTCACACTGAGTATGGATGACACTATCCCTGGTTTGGACTCAAGGATTCCAAGGGGTAGAGGGTGGATAAGCGATTTGACTCCTATTTGTCTCTGTTTCCTAGCTATATTTGTAATATGACTAGCCAACTGATGCTTTTATCAGCAGACCTTCTTGCTGTAGTGGACTTTAAAATTACTTAAACCACGAGGCAAAATATGTCCTTATGTTATTAAGGTGTCCTCTGCCAGACATTTAATGACAGAAGTGACAAAGGTAACTAGTATAAGAATATTGATCAATTTAACAGTGTTGATTCTTCAGATCCATGAACATAGGTTTATTTATTTTTTATTTTCCTGTGTTCTCTATAATTTCTTCTAGCAGCAATTGAGGCCTTTTTATTGACCTTTTCCTTTCTTGGTTATATGTATTGCTAAGATATTTTGTACCTGTAACGAAGGGATTGTTTTTCTTCGTTTCTTTCCCAAAGTCCACTACTGACACATAAATATGATATCCTACGACACTGATGTCTGTAGGCTGAAGCTTCACTAAGATCAATTCTCACACCTTTTTGATAGGATGTTGAGGTTTTTCTGTGTGGGAAACCACATGCTCTAAAAGCATGGGTAATTGGACTCCCTTTCTCTTTGGTGAATCCTTACCTCTTTCTCTTGCTCTTGTTAATACTTTCAATTGTATAAAAAGTTCTGAAAGTTTTAGTCCTTGTCTTAGTCCTGGTCTTATAAGAAACACATTCAACACTATATTAGCTTTTTTATTTTTCACATATTATTTGTTGTGTGTATATATGTGTATGTATGTTTGTATATACACATACACTTACACATGCATGTGCCATGGTACATGTGAGGAAGTGGAAAGACAAGCTGTGTGAGTTGGCTCTCTCACCATGTGGATCCCAGGAAGAGAACTGTGATTGTTACCTTTGGTAGCATCTTTACCGATGGATCCAGCTCACCAGCTGATTTTTCACACACAGCTTTTATAATTTTGAGGTATATTCCTAGTATACCTGTTGTATGGAGAAGTTTTAATCATTAAAAGATGCTGAATTTTACCAAATTGGCTCTCTGAATTTGTTGAGATATGGATGGATATCAATATAATATAAATATACCTATATTTATCTTTTGGTCTGCTGGTACGTTAGATCCTGTTTATTAATCTTCTTATGTTCAACCACATTGTTTATCTAGGATGAATTCAGCATGAACATGGCTTATGATCTTTCTGATGTGGTCAATATTGATTTTATTTGCCATAAAACCAAATTTTATTCTGGTTTCAGCTTTAAGCAAAAAAATCAGATCATCTGATTTTTTGGTCTTTTTCTCATGAAGATCAAGTGACTTTAGATAGACTGGTATCTATAAGCTGCCACTTTCTCTGGTGTCTTAGCTTGGGTTTTATTGTTGTGAAGAGGTACCATAATTAAAACAAAATCATCTTATGAAGGACAACATTTAATAGGGTCTGGCTTACAGGTTCTGGGGTTCAGTCCGTTTTCATCATGGGAGGGAGCATTGAAGAGTCAGGCAGGCATGGTACAGGAGGAGCTGAGAGCCCTACATCTTGATCTGAAGGCCAAGAGGAGAAGACTCTCTCCCAGGCAGCTAGGAGAAGGGTCTCAAAGCCACTCGCACAGTGACACACTTCCTCTAACCTGGCCATACTACTCTAACAAGGCCACACCTTCTAATAGTTCCACCCCCTAGGCCAGCCATATTCCAGTCTCTACATCTGGCTTACATCAGGCTTGCTGAGTGGTCTTTAGTTTTTTTCCTGTTGGTGCAGTCACCAGACCAAGGTAAATTTCTGTAAGTCTGACTTCTGTCACTGTAGTAAAATGTAGTGTTTATTTCAGCTCAAAATTTAGTGGATTTTGTCCATAATTGGTACATCAAATCACTTAGCTTATGGCAGCACAAAACAACACACACAGAAGTAACAAAACAAAACAAAAACAAACAGAGAACATGCTTATACTACAAATCAGGGAACAAAGAGGAAAATGAAGAAAGGCATGATTATTTTAAATGATATTCTTTCTAATATCTAAAGATCTCCAGCTAATGTCTGCCTATCAAAAGTTCCACCAGCACCCAATTGTGGCACTTTTGATGCAAACACTTTGATATCCAGACATGTGACAGACATACAATAGCCAAACGGCCTTCTATTAACTATGTTGTTTTTCTTTACTATCAAACACACACACACACACACACACACACACACACACACACACACACACACACCACTGAATGAAGCCTGTTTTGGGCACTAGTATCACTCATAGAAAGGGAAAGTTGGAGACAAACTTAGCTCAGCCACGTAAACATGGGAACTATGTTTTCCTAAGGTTGGTTAAATTAAATGAATGCAAAAGTACTGGAAAAGAAAAACTAACAAATATTCACCCTTTCTTAATTTACTTCTAAAATTGTTCTGATGATAGATGTTATAGTGTTCTTACTTAAAGTTTATATTGTTACATAAAAGGTACTCTGAAAAACTGACGAAAAAAAAAAAAAAGATGTTTAAATTGTCCTGTTAGTAAGTAGATGCTGATTCATAGGTACACATGGATTTAGGATAATGAGGGTTCTCTTGCCATCTTCAACTTAAGCCTTCTACCACTAACTGGAAGCAAAAGGGGAAGTGGATGTTATCATTAGGTGGATGATCTGGAAATTATCTGTTTCTCTTCATATCTCTTTAGCACATATTTAGACATAGAGCCAAACTTGACCAAAAGTAAACTAACAACATATTGGGAAACAGTCAATGCCTTCTGCAAACTTTAGGTTAATTGAATATACTTACTCTCTCCACTTTCTCTGATTTTCAAATCAGTAGTACAATATAAAATATAATGACAAAGAATCATTATTCAGCCTCTACTGAGATCAGCCCTTATATTCCTGTCATAGTCTCTGCCCTACCCTCTTTGTTTTGCTTAAGTACAACAGAATTGAAATATATAATGTTATCTTCAATGTACTTTGCTGTAGTCTAAAATGGCATAGCATCAGAAATATATCCTAGGCCCCTAACTAATTGTACAACTCTGGAAAAAAATGTTTAAACTGTACTGTCCACAAATATAAAAGAAAACTATATGTGAATATTTTACCAGATTAAAATGTTCTCATATTACATTGGAAATAGAAAAATGTGGATACATTTTCCATCCTTTAAAACTAACAGGCCAGGTGGTGGTGGTACATGCCTTTAATCCCAGTACTTGGGAGGCAGAGGCAGGTGGATTTCTGAGTTCGAGGTCAGCCTGGGCTACAGAGTTCCAGGACAGCCAGGGAAATCCAGAAAAACCCTGTTTAAAAAAAAACAATAACAAACAACAAACAACAAAACAAAAAACAAAAACAAAAGCAAAAATAAAACCTACCAGAACTCCCCAACAACTAAGAATTTACCCTATAATATAGTGTAAGGTGGTTCTGATGATGTAGGACTTTGGAGCAAACCACCAATAGGTCAGTAGCCATGCTATGTCAGACATTTCTGATTGGAGGATTAGACATCTCCTTCTGCAGAGGTAGACAATGGATGCCTAAAGCTCCTGAGATTTGATAGCACCTGCCACTGACTTAATTCCAGAGGATAAGGTTATTAATGGCTATACAATGACATAGCCCTTTAATAATCCATTAAACATATCTGATTCTATGAGCTCCTCGAGCCAAACCACGTATACTAATGATCCAGGGCATTAAACAGGGGAGAATCACTCTAGTTGTCCCAGAGTTATTGTTCTTTGATTTTTAATGCAAGACGTTTTCTTCTTGAATGAAAGGACAAGCAAAGGGAATCCGGGCTCTGTGGTTCTGCCTAGTCACTGTTCTGGTCTTTCACTTTGTCAGTCTCTAAGCTGAAGGCGGCTGCTTTGTGTTGCCAAGGTTGCCTTTGAAGGATCTTTTCCTCAGAGGAACATCCTGCCTTCCTTTAAGGCAGCAGTTGGCCAGAAAATCCCAGTCGATCTGTGACTATTGGGAACTGCTAGACCACAGTGCCATTTCCAACACGACAGCTCTTCCACTAAACAATTTTTCTAGGAATGATGCCATGATCACTAGCAACTGGCTTTGCCAAAAGGCAATGCTCTTGCAATAGCCCCAGCCCTGGGAATGATACCAAATGATGCTCCAGCCAGAGGGTAGGCAGTAAATCAACAGGAAAAGAAGAAAATTTCCACAGCTTTTGATACCTTTTATGTTTTTCCAGTCCACTGGCCTATCTCTCTCACCTTCTGCTTCTATTTATGAGGGCCCATCCCCCCTCTCCTTTGTGGTCCAGTAGTAGTGTTTTCAATTGGCAGGGTCTTCATTCATCATAAGAGAAAAAATTCTCACCTTTTGAAGTAAATGTGATCAGATTTTTTGACTGATGAGAAGGTAGTGTTTCCCTAGGATCTCTTATAGATCAGGGGTGTATGTTGCATTGAGACGTGTCAGACAGTGGAGAGGGAGCCAGGAGAGAGCCCAAAACAGCAGCAGAAGGTATCTTTCACAGCCTTTCATTCTGCCTGAAGGCTGTCTTCTGGTTCCAGACTTGCTGGAAGCTGTTGCTCTGGCCAGCAAGCATAGCTGTGTTGCCTGCATTTGCTACTGTATAAAAATATGGGCTCATGCATGGAGATCATGGCTATGAGATACTTCTTGGATATAGATATTGAAAGGTATCAGCTTCTACTGAGCAGACCTCTGAAAAAGTAGTCTTTTTTTTCTTGGTTTACCATTTTCTCTCTCTCCTTCTTCCTCTCCCTCCCCTTCCCTCTCTGTCTCCCCCTCCCTCCCTCTCTTGTTCCCTCTCCCTATATTTCTAAACATTTTTCCTTCATCTTTTCTTTCTGAAAGTTTGGTTGCCCTGGGAAAGTGAGTTGCTATATGCTGACTTAATTGATGTTTCTAGTTAGCCACAGGCAACTATTAATATTTCCAATCTATATGCAGGTTTCTTCAATATCAGAGACTCAGAACTGTGTGTGTGTTCATAATGAGAAGCCTTATGAAAGACTGACAGTTTATTTATGGTTCAGGCTATTGTGCCTTAGTATCACCTTATATAGTTTAGGACATTTAACTTCAAAAGAAAGATGAGATCTTCATTGAGTTTCTCAAGTGTTTATTAACACAGAGAAAACTAGAAAATGTCTGTATCTCTCTTTTTTCTTTCCCCTTTCTTCAAGTCTGTGTGCTTATCTATCTATCTATCTATCTATCTATCTATCTATGTATCTATCTATGTATCTATGTATCTATCTACCTACCTACCTACCTACCTACCTACCTACCTACCTACCTATATACCTACCTAGCAGCATCTACTTTTCTATATTCTGCTCATCTATCTGTTGATCTTAATGTGTCCATAAAACAAAGAGAAAGCTGAGTCTTTAAAGGTTCTGTGTTTCTCTGGCCAAATAGAGTTTTCTCTTACTTTTGCCCAGAAAATGCCACCCCAGAAAGTGGTAAATTTGAGACCAACTTGGCTTTGGATCTCTCCTGGGGCTCCTAAATCTTGGAAATGGTTTCCTCCAGGCTCAGTATTTTCCTTGTTGGAATTTATTTCAGTTTTCTTTGTTTCTACTTTAGAAAACATGCCACATGAATAATGATGCCTCCGGCAGAGGAATCACTCCAGTAGCACAATTTAAACCTAGGACACATCCTGCCCTCACTTGCATTTCTAATATGCCAGCACAGTCAGTTCAAATTGTGCCCACACACGAACTAACAACATTGAGCCCTCGAGGTTCGAAATTATGAACATGGAAAGGCCCATTTATTCATTTCAAAATATTTGATGTAAATGCTTCTGAGACAGAATCTTGTGTCTCCTTCCTTCTTGTTGATCCCAGTCATGACATCCAACTCTGAGGATAGCACAGAGCCATAAATGTCCTCATTGTTTAGTGTACTAGATGAGAACAAAACAAGACTGTAAGATCAAACCTCCGTGGAGTAAAAGTTAGAAGTCAGTAATTCCATTACTGTCAAAGAGCACTTACACGCAACAGGAATTTTTTTTTTTAAAGCAACATTGTATGAACATTTTCGAACATATAATCAATGTGTGGAAGAAAAAAAAATGAAGGAGTGTGCTCACAAGTTAAATTGCCAAAGTTTGTAACTTGTCTCTACTGTATCCCTAAAACAAACATCATGTTTGTTGGTAAAAAGAGATATATAAAGCATCAGGAATGGGCTTTAGCGCTAGGAATAAGCAAGGACGACTTTTATTCCATAACATTGTATTAATAGATAGTAAATAGGAAAACGTCACTGACCAATCTGGAGAAGTATAGTGGGGCACAAATTGTACATTAGATAATAGTAGAAGAGCTTTTTTAAATTTATGCCTACACTGATCTGACAGCTAATGGAGATGGTTCTTTTGTAAATTAAATTGCGAGTCTCATTAAATTGCGAGTCTCATGACCCTCCTAAATGAAGAAACAAAACCGGCAAGACTTTTTTTCCTTTTTTTTTTTTTTTTAAGTGGTACAAGGCACCACACCCCTCAGCCATGCAGCAAAGGGTAAAATAGACTGGAAGCCTCTGTGTGGAACAGGAACAGGAGGGTGGAAGAGGGAGCAGAGGGGAGGGGTTTCTTTTCGGTTTCTCTGTGGCAAGGCGAACCCGGCAGCGATCCTGCCTCTTTTGGCTTAGAGATGTTAAAGATGACAAGCAAAGTTTTCTCTTTGTCCCTTGCTTTTCATAAAACCAAAGTCTTAAGCCTGTAGCTGCCTCTTGTCCCAAGGGAGAGTGTGTAAAAGGGAGGGAAAAGAAGCCGTGTGGGTGAGGGGTGGCAGAGCAGATCCGGGGGACAGCGGAGAAGAGGCGCGAGCCAGTCGTCTCCGGCAGGAGGGCGTGGATACCGGTGCAAGCTCGAACAGGTCCAGCCTTCTGGAGACCTGTGCCAACAGCAGGAGGGGGCAGACGGGATCTCTGTGGGCAGACCAGGGTGTGGATCAGCGGGGAGCGCCCAACTAGAAACTCCCCTGGATCCTCCCGGAGGCGCTGGACCTCGTTGGTCCCCTTTGCCCCAGTGATCCAGCTTTAGGAGAAGTTTTCCCAAGAGAAGGTACCAGACAGATCGGATGTCAGAGGCGGCTCAGGTGAGTCTATTTGAAAGGGATGGGACTCTCCCCATCTGCCCTTTAGTCAACTCTGAGGGAGGTGGAGGGAAATCAAGGGCTTGCTCCTGGGAAAAGAGCAACTCTTTATGAAAGGGAAATGGTGCACATCCCTGGGCTCCATCCTTGCCCAAAATGGGAGTGGCTCAAGGTCCCTTCCCTAACCTGAGAAGAGGTGCCACCTTTCGTAGCACCGCTGCAGGTGGCTAAGGCTGAAATTTTTGACATCGCCAGGTCAGTGGATGAAGTAAAGAAGCTTCGAGGACCCTTGCACCTTCACGCTGCCAACCTTCGTCGGTAGGCTGTCTTGTCTTTCTTCCAACATAGCCACCGCCCGCCTCCCTACCCTCGGGAGAGGAGGATGCATGCCCTCCATAGACTGTAGCCTTCAGGGAGTGGGGGAAAGTACTACCTTTCTCTCCACTGCCCCCCTCTAGGTCTTGGGGTCCAGACTTTCTCACCCCAGCCCCAAAGCCCCTGTCTAGCTGTTAAGTCTCTAGAGATACATCTTAGTTGCAGCGGTGTTCCCTAAATACCTACAGCCTGGAATGAACGATCTGTGAATTACCGGATTACAGGAGAGATAGAACAGAACACCGTGGGGGCTAGAAGGCAGGCCAGGGACCCCGGTTGCCATGGCTCCCTTGTAGCCGATCCTGGGAGCTGGGGATGCCAGTCACGGACAGTCTCTTTTTTCCTCTTTGTGCCTCTCCTGTCCTCTTTCTCTGTCTCTTCCTATTTTTTTCCTCCCTTGAGTGAAAGTGTGCGTAGGGAGGGGGCAAGTGATTACTTTGGAGAAAGGGGATTGGAGCCGAGAGGCTGGGGAAACCTAGCTGTCTCCATCCCTAGGTCCCTTGGCTAAGAAGAACCTCACTTTCTCAGCGAGGGGCAGGGCTGAGGAATTCCTGTGAAAAATCTGGGGAGGGAGGAGCAGCGGCACGATGATTCAGGTATTGGAACCCAGGGCAGCAAGAGGGAGCTGGGTGGGTGGTCTGCTGTCGGGTTGAGAGGGTGGGCGGGGAGTGCGAGTAGCCACCAAGCCCAAGCAGGTGTGCGTGGCACTGAGCAGCTGGGCGGGGAAGGAGCTTCTTACTCTGCCTGGGGAGAAAGGCGATCAATACCGCCCCGCAGGCCAGAACTGAGAAGAGCTTGCTGCCGGCAGCCAGCAGTAGGCGTGTGCACCACTGCGCGCTCCCGCTGCTGGAAATGGGGGGAGATTTGCGCTTGCGCGTGGGTGCTGAGCTAGGTAACTCTTGAAGGTACATCAAGGTAGAGTGCTGGAGCCCGCACCTGGCTGTGAATTCCAGTCCTATCTCCACTGGAATGTGTGGTTTAGAGTAGTCAGTTACTCTGTGCCTCGGTTTTCCTCTTACTAATAGATATCAATTCATCCCGTTTTGAGTAGGAAGACTGGAATGAGATTATCCAAGCAGTTCACCCGCCTTCTCTGATGAAAAACAATCATTCAGAATTAGTTGTCGTTGATGGTATTGCTGTTACAATTAATTCTCAAATTAATTGGATGCAGTGGATTATCCTTTCTCGGTACTTTTATTGAGGGCAAAATTCTGTGTTTTCTAATTTTAGAAAATGACATTTGTTAAATTTATTAACACTCTGTTTAACTTGTAAATCTGCTTTGCAGTAGATTGAAAAAGAAAACCTTAACAGTTCTTAGCAGATTAGAAAGCTGCCCAGGGAAACCACTGATCACAAGAGAATCCAGGGTTCCCCGCCCCCATAATTTTGTTTGTAGGATCTGAGCTCCATCTTTCACCTGCTGATAGTGTGCAGTTGGTCTTGTCTCGGTTTCAGTCTCTTTGTGATAACACCGACCTATTGCTTTCTAGACTTAACTTGGTTATAGAGTCTAATATATACCTGGATTTTCCCTCTCGTGGTTTTTAGTGCTCCAATATCACCTCTCCTAATGGCAAAGTGTGCCCTCCTATCATCACGTGAATGCTCCTGAGTAAGTTTCATCTAATGCACGAGGTGCCATTGCTAGGTAGCTGTGGGTACAGGCTGTGGCAGATTACTAGAGTCTCTTTCAGAAAATGCTTGTATCTAACCACAGAAGCATAAGACTATGAAGACTAACACATTTTCCCAGGCTGTTCTTGGGGTCACACTTACAGGATCCTTTCCTTCCTTGCTAGTGCCTCATGGTTGTATAAGTTTTATGTATCTGGCATTGTGCAACAGGAATTCACATCATGCACAATGTGCTGGGATCTTTATGTTAATATTCCACCCCAATTAGGCAAGTAGTTTTAAATCAATTTTAAATGATATGTCATATACATATCATATGTATATGACAATTTAGAGATATAGATACCATCTCAAATATCTTATTGAAGTATATTTCAGTGAGTAGAGCATTACCTGTATAGAAGCCTGCCTTTATATTTACTTCTGAAATATTTGAAGATAGGAGATACGTTAGACCTAAAGTTGCTTTGCTGAAATAATTTAACCTGATTCATTTTTCGGAAGAGGTAAGCCAAGAACGGTTGTCCTATTAGTTTTAACTGACAAGGGAAAAATTAAGTAACAGCAACTGATGTCAAACAGGAAGGGATGGTGGTCTGCAGTATGCTGTGAGATGCATGCAGCTCAGGTGGTGGAGTGGTGCTTTACTGTAAGCACTGGAGCACCCACATCCACAGTTGGCATGTCAGCTTTAAAAGGGACCATGAGGAATTGGTGTGACAGCTTGCCTGATATTCATGTGATCATTTACATATTGTTTCCCAGGAGCTCTGGCACTAAATGTTCTATTTATTGGGAATTATTTTGCCCTTTGATTGATGACAGCCAACACTATGATTTAATGTCATCTGCTGTAGAGCCACAGATTTCACTTTTCACCATTTTCTATTTTACTTTAAAAATCCAAGCAACCTTGCACTTTGAATAGGCTTATTATAGCAGACAAAGGGCAGCGGCAGAAAAACCTGACAGATTGGAAGGTGTTGAGCCCTGAATTTGGGGAACTAATTAACAGTGTCAAGGTATAATCAAGAGGATGAACTTGTCTCTCTGCTGAGGCTGCTTGCAGAGATGAACTATATTTTCTGATCCAATCAGTGTTCCATGCTCTTTTTTTTTTTAAACTAACTCTGAGAATACTGTATTTTCAATTATGAACATTTTGATTACAGCTTCATCCTAATTCAGTCTGAAGAGAATGCAATTATTCTGGTGATTTACATACAATATGCTAAGTTAAGGCAGCTAATGAGTGAAAGCATGATATTCTTTCTATTCATTCCTGGAAAAAAATATTGTGCTAAGCATTCTTTAAAAGACAAGATTACATTATTCACCAGCACTTTGAGCCTACCTACAAGTAGACTTGGCAGTGAGCCATTTTCTCGGCTATTCAAGTGAAATCTCTCACATTTTGGAGATCACGTGTCTTTCCTTCCCCTTGGGAGGGACTGGAAACAATTCTCAATTTAATTAGATATGGTGCTTTCTCTTTTCTGAATATATTTATTAGAGGAAAGAGTCTGCATTTTCTAATTTGGGGGCTGGTTAACACTTTAAACATTACTAATTGCTGCAGTTTATTGTATGTGTGTTTTAATAGTGTGGTTAGTTAATTATAGCTTTCTCATTAGCACCATGTAGAGAATATTGAATTAACACATCCCTTTGATCAAAAGAACATCTAAGTTTATCTTCTGAGAATGAAAGTGTTATTGTGTTACCAAAAGTCACTATAATTTTCCCAAGAAAATCAAATTGGTTGGAATTCTCCAGCAGTATGTGAGGAAGCTTGATGAATGAGTCGGATTGATCCCAAATGAGGGAGAGAGTGGAGCTGTGGTTGCTTGGCAACCCAACATTATTCTGCAATTTCTTCTGGTATATTTATCCAGTAAAGTAGAAAATTCTGTTTTGTTAACAAATGTTTTTAGTGAGTGCACAAATAGACCATAACTAATTGAGATTTAATGTATTGTGGATTCAAAAATGATCCTGCTTACCTTTCCATTGTGTTTAGATAATAAAAATATAAAATGTGTGCTCTGTTTTCATATTTCAGAATTTTTCCTAAACAATGTTTGTTTTATTTACATACAATTTGTTTCTAATAAAAGCATACAAATTGTGTGCCTTTTTCTAAAGTCAAATCAGTAAGACTGTGTGTAGGTGTATTCGTGAAAATAATTAAGAATCAAGCATAGAGCTTGAGGTAGAGTGCTTTGAGGTAAGATGAATACTTTAAGCTGTGATGCTGTATTGCGAATTCATTGTTCATCATTTGAACTGACAATTGAGTAAACTTGAGGTAGACATGAACATCCAAGTCAGATGACACAGACAGACTGTGTCAACAATAATAAATGCACTGAATTTGGAAAATGTATCAATAAATTTGGGCTTTGAGTATATCTTGCCATGTTTTCCCCTTCTGATGTTTGCTTGTATGTTGGTAATTACAGAAATAGGAAATCTACACAGCTACTGGCTCCCCACCCCATATGATTGACTTTTTCCTTACTATCTAAGAACAATAATCATATCATTTTCCTCTACAGCCTATGAATTTTAGTGCGCATCACAATTCCATTCTCAGATTGTAAATTCTTTGAGGGCATGTGTTCCATTTTATGCACCTCATAAACTCTTACAGTCCCTGGCATGGTAGAAAGCACATTGTTGTGATGGTTAAATGCAATGGGTTTGTAGTCAGGCTACCAGAGTTCACAATTGAAACTCACAGGTGTTGTAGCTAAGTCATTTTGAGTTCAGATTGATTCCACTTACAAAAATGGCTCACACACCTAGCTCATGCTTGCTGTTGTGAACATTACACAAGACACTCTCTATATAGAGCTCATTTGCATTGATTAACTGCTCATTAATTTCCAGCTTTTTAACTCATCATCATCTTTTAATACCATTCTTAGTGTGTGAATGAACAGATAAATAGGTCCCTGTTTAGCCCTTTTCTGTATGAATAAGTGTGAGCTGTAACCCATGATGCCGTCCAATTTTACCTATATTAATTAGATGCACATATATGAATTCTGTCAGATGTTTCATAGATCCTGAGTAGTAGTTCTTACTTGTGGCTGAAATGAGAAGTATCTAAAATTCTCACCCTATTCCCATCAATCAGAGTCTGTGGAACTTGCAATGAGATTCCAGCATCCTGCCACAATTGCCTTAGGTTTGCATATGTCTTTCCTAAGATCCTTCAGGCCTGAATATTGACTCACAGTTACCCTGTTGTCATGAAGTTTGGTTGGAAAACATAACAGCTTTATCCAGTTCCTGATGAGTATAATTTCATTTTTCGACCATATCTCTCTATGAGAAAGGTAGAAAAGAAGCCATTATTGTGATTTTGTGGGTTATTGGAGTAAGCCACAATGAATTTAGCATTCCACACAAGGTTCATAGGTTTATAGTAGGCTTAAAGATCAAGAAACTGGATATTTTTGAGGTCTGAACACAGGTGTGTTTTACTTTATGATTTCAAAGGAAGCAGGAAGATTAACTACCTTTCGATACAAATATCTTGTACTTGACTTTCAGCTTAAAACCTTCTTATACCCTTTGGATTGAGTATAATATGAAAATATATTTTTTCTGGCTGCTCTCCAAAAAATTCTAATTAAAAATTTTATATAATATTTAAAGTTCTAAGATTTCTATATATGGCTGATTTTAGAAAACAAATTATATAACCTAGCCTGTGATTTTGGGTGATAGAAAATTTTATTGGTCTGAATTGAATAACTGAACTTACTCTGGGGTATTGAAAGACTCATAGATTTTTTTTCAGGTCTTGGTCAATACCTAATTCTCTCTCTCTCTCTCTCCCTCTTTCTCTCTCTCTGTCTCTCTCTGTCTCTTTCTGTCTCTCTCTCTCTGTCTCTCTCTGTCTCTCTCTCTCTGTCTCTGTGTGTCTCTCTGTCTCTGTCTCTGTGTGTCTCTGTCTCTGTCTCTGTCTCTGTCTCTCTCTCTCTCTCTCTCTCTCTCTCTCTCTCTCTCTCTCTCTCTCTAATGTTTTTAGTTTCCAAATCGCCAATCAAAGGAATTTTAAATAGGGGGTTGGCATCTTTTTAAGATAGGGTTAAGGGAAATCACCAGTGTGTTAAATAACCTTGAGGATGTTACAGGCCTTCATCTTAAAGTTGAAACTGAAGTCACTAGGAGAAGAGCCAGGTTGAACCTGTGGCTTTTGACAGAGTTGTAACTGATAGCTAGTCAAAAGACAGTGTCATTTCCCTGTTTCAACAAGTGCTGTTCCTTCTGCAGAGTAGCAAACTTGACCGACAGTCAGGAGCGAAAGAGACCTTCTCTGTAAAGGCCAGCTATCTCAGAATAGAACAGGACTGATAAGGGTCCACAACAGCGGGGATTGAAAGGTGTGCAACGAAATTCAGTATCCATTGGATATTTCCAACTTATGGAAAGTGAGTAATGAAAGATACAACTTCAATTGTTACAAACAAACCTTGCTAAATTTGCATTCCAGGCCATCTTTTGCTATTCTTTCTACTTTTATTTTTATCACCCCAGATGGGTGTGAACATAACCACATATGTGCTTCAACTATGGCCCCCAACCTTTAAAACAAACTGTCCAACCCCCAGGATTCTCTCTGTTTCCCAAGGCTAGAGTTGATACAAAAGTGCAGAGGATGCCAAAGACAGCTTCTATGGAATCAGGTTTACTCATGGAGCAGAATTCCTTCCCCAAGGAAAGCTTTACTGTGACACTGGAGACAGTGGTTGCTGTGCATGTGAAATTGTGGAGGATCAAGTGACAGCGGCAATGGAACACCAGTGTCACCGGGGCATCTGGACCTTTTCAGGGAGTTCCAGTTTTTGGCAAAGTTGAATACCCAAGGAAAGAATGAAGAGACAGGTCAAGGATATATTGCTGGGTGATCTGTGTTTCTGAAGCTAAGGAAGGAGATGTTCTCAATGATTGTAGAATATAAATAGGTAAGAAGAATGCAATGATTTTGATGATGCAATCATAGTTGATTGTGAACAGAAGGTACTATTGTACTAAAGAACTGTGCTAAAGAATCTAAAATGGACGATTTCATTATGAGTTCCTTTACATTTTAATGGATTCAAAAGGAATAAATCATCTCATCTACAAATAAGCTTGAAAGAAAATAAATACTGACCTTTTCAGGGGACTCTACCACTCAAACTGCTTTTCCATTAATTCAGAAAATTACTTATAAAATGGCCACTTAAAATGTAATATTTTGTGTTATGCGAGCACTGAATTTTTGCTTTGGAGGATGTTCTTATATCCTTCTTGACTTTTAGAACATAATCAACAGAAGTGAGGAGGGTAGTAGCCTGTTTTATGTGTCAAAACAACTCAGAGTCAAATAGCCAGCCAGGCAGTGGGATAAAAAGGAGAGAAAGCTCAGATAACCTCATTAGTAACCCAATTAAATGCTTCCTCTTTGCCTTCATAGTCCTTTATTTGAGACATAGAAGAAAGCATACAAACAATGGTGAGTTTTTCTCCCCTTCAAATCCAGAGACACTATGTGAATGACTGAGGGCTCTAATGAATCTAGTAAAATACTACAAATGTCACCATTTGCATTCTCAGGTTTGAATTCAGTTCTGGCAAAGATAGGGAGTGGATTTTTATAAAGCGTCCACAATTTTGTGATACTTATTTGTATGGTTTTGTAGGGGAGTGGAGGTCTCGGGCTCTCTTATGAGACAGTGAAAGTAATCAGCCATTTTAAGAAGCTTGACTTATTTAGCTAAGTGTCGTCATACTTACCTGCAATCTGAGCAAGGCTGAGGTAGGGGGATTATGAGTTTAAGATCAGCCTGAGCTTTATATGGATCCTCCATCTACAAATCAAGCACATACAGAATAATCACTTCGCGCTAGTTTTAGGAGTAAAGCTAAAACAGAAGCTACCTAAATAATTCCATCTAACATCTTCAAATGTTTACTTGGTGTTTTGCAATCTACATTTTAGTAGTGTGATGAAAGTACTAATGTCATAATACCCCCTTTAAAGCCATGTAGTACATAGAAGGGCCTTGTTTAAAATGACCCAATATTGTTAGCAAGGGGCAATGACAGTACTCAAAGTGAAATAGCTAATTCCTCTTCCCAAGTTCTTGACTCCTACTCTGTGCTTTACCTAGCCCACTATACCACTTCAGCATCTTTTTTTTTCGGGATTTACGTTCTCCAAATGTACAGTGTCTATCAATGTTCCTCTAAAGTGTCAATTCTGATTTTTCACTAGAGACTACCAATATCCCTTGGTGTCTATTTAAACTGACTTGTTATGTATCTATTTATTCAAGGTAAACATGAGAAAAGTAGATAAAAAGAAGTCTTTCTAAAGTATTAAGCAACAGATAAATATCCTATTTACAGTACCATTTAAAAAAAGGTTTTAAAATCCTTCATGCAACAGAGTCGTATTGAAGAATGCCTATTGAGAGGAAAATTTGAAGGAGGTGGGGGTATGTGCAACTATCTTAGTTACACTCTGCTATGATTAAATTCCCTGACAAACTAGCTTTCCTCTTTCTTTATGCAGTCCAGGCCCCAGTGCATAGAAGGGTGCAACCCAGAGTAGATGGGTCTTCCTACCTCCATTAATCTGGTTAAAATTCACTGCAACAGTCTCACACACATACACACACACACACACACACACACACACACACACACGAACATGCTGACAAGGATTGGCTCCCATGTGGTTCTAGATTTTTTTCAAGTTGACAATTAACACCATGGGAGTATTTGTGTTCCCTTTAAAAGTGTACCTTATGAGCATTTGTTCCTGTGCCAGATCCTGGGTAGCACTGTATGTAGAAGCCAGCAATTGCTTTCTCCAGAGATTTTTGCTTAACATTTCCACATTCTTGAAGAAATGCTGTAGATGATTCATAGTATAAATATGCATGGATTTCTTTCACATCTGGGTATTATATATAACCAATGGTATTATGTATTTGGCATTTCTGCTATTCTGGATTAAGAAAAAAATAGTTCAAGATAGCAGATGATCTATCTCATCTTACTATTGTTTAAACTGATTGAGACCTTAAATATAACACTTCCTTTATTGGTACCTGCCAATCAATATAAGGGTTATTTGAGAAGTGATGTTATTCTTTTCTCTGTACTTTGGAAAGGTGGGAACTTGTCTTTTAATTGGAGTATTTAGAAGTAAATGAAAAAGTTGTTATTATTTTAGTATGTGTATATAAATAGCATTCTTAAATGCTAATTGATTCCAATAGGCTCCTTTTTGTAGAGAGGTTAACATTAAGAATATGGTTGTTTCCTGTTTTCTGTAGACGGGAGATCCTATCTCTTTCCATTGTATACTCCATTAAGCACTTTCTAACCCCTGCCTGCTTCTTTATAATACAGCACTAAGTTTTTTAAACAGCATTTTTATCATTAGACTGTGAATATAATGATTTTTGTAACTTACTCTATACAATGCACCTACTATCAAGATTTCATATACTAGCTTCAAACATGATGGTAATAAAAATGCTTCATACATTGTATAATGATGAATTTCAGAGCACTGACATGGCAATAAGCAAGGAAACATAAATAATAACTCTAGCATATACAGCCTAGAGCCTAGACCTGCATGAATAATTAATTGACTACTTGGAATTGTTTGTTATTTTTCAGTGATATACTGTTTTCTGTGGAGATCAAAATGAATGGATAAAAATAGAAAACAAACTAACTTTTAAAAATTGACCTTAATCCCATTTTGCTTTATAACCTCTTGAAATTCTCAGAGGAGATAGATCTCAGAGTCTCAACAGCCTAATTGTCTTATGAATGTACGTTTCTGTCTGTGATTGAAGTTAAATAGACTTTGTCCACAGTTTATTTGCTTTAAGTAATATTAAAGGACTAAGGAGTTCAGGTGCAACCTAGTATGTGCTTCAGTAGAACAAGGTCAAATAAGTTGAATTTGACCTTAAACCCTGTCCCTTTAATAAAGAAAAAATGTGTGGTGGGTGGGGCTCACATCAGAGAATGCCTTCCATTCACATTTTAAAGTTGATACGACTTGTTTAAATTGTAAATTGACATCTGTACATAGAACCCTTTGAAAACTAGCTTCTATTTTCCTGTTTCACCAGTTATAAACTGAGGAGAGGAAGAACATTGACCGTCCCCTTCAGTGGCAGTTGGAGGATTAATGAGCTAATATTTGTAAAGTGTTTTGAAGATAAAGGTGTCAGCTATTGTTATTACTAATAAACCATTTTTCTCCAGTGTAATTTTGGACAGCAGCCATTAAAAACCCATTACTGTATTTAACAGTAAAATAATCTGCTACAGTCTAGTATTTACTACCTCAATTAAGGATACATTCTGCATCTTTTGCCCCTTCTGAAAGAGCTGGTGAGAAAGGACAGAAGCTGAGGCCTGTTGTTTCCTAAGCTCATCGAAGTACTGTGTTTTGATCTTTTGCCTGTCTCTGGAGAAATCCAGGTTCTGTCCTCCTTGAGAAACAAGTAGGGATGCACCTTTGTTTTTGTGGTTTATAAAAGGAATGGATCATTAATTTCTTGGCTTTTTACCCATCTGCATCTGTATTGCGGTTTATTATCTTTGAAGGTTGAATTCTACTGTCTTTTTTATTGCTTGGCACTGATACCAAGAATGAACTGGACTCCTGGGTGGTTGCAGATATGTTTTATGCTTGAGAGGATATGTTGTGCAGTATTTACAACTCATAACTAAGCTGACAGTTGAAAAACCGAAATAATTTTGTATCTGCTTCCAGACCAAAAATATTTAAAGATAAATTTGAAGGTCTTGAATCATATAGACTAATTCCTTAAATGTGTTAGCTACTATAACTAACGCATGGTATTAAATCACAATCAAAATATATTTAAATCTCTATAAATGTCCAAAAATACGAAGTCATATCGATATAATTACTTCTCACATACTTTCAAAAGAATGCTCACTATAAAAGCAGTTATTTTATTGTAGCAAATAAAAATATAAAATGAATCAATGAGGGTATGGATATCTGCCAAGGTCATGAGCAGCTACCAATGCATTACTCAACCATCCTGGAATTTGAATGGAAGAATCTAATTTTCTGAGAATAAAAAAACATGACTGTATGGCACAAAATTTTATTATGAAAACCATCCTAGGTCAGTATTTGCTTTTATTTTTAGAACAATTTAAACAAACACAATCATCTGCTTGGTTTTAGTAGATGACAATATGTCCCATATTTAGCCATTGACAGCTCAATCTTACAGGCTTATTCACAGAGGAAGAAGTTACATTCAGTGTCTTCCCATCAAGAAAGAGCTTTAAAGAGAAGAATGGCATAACTAAAAAAAATCATGTGGATAATGGTCCCGAAGTAACAAAACAGTTCAAAATAAAAGAAATCCATCGTGGTACATTACCTTTTGGAATGCAGCTCATTTTTCTGAAAGTCAGGTAGAACAACTCTTTCCCAGTACTCTTGCTGTTTAAATAAGACTAAATCCCAAACAGAATAAGAAGCCCTTTCCAAAGAGTTCATTTTAGAGTAGGTGCATTCATAAGTACCCAGAACAGGTGCTATTGTTTGTAAGTAGGGCATTCCATTGTCCATTGCAGGTGAACTGTGGCATATGCTTCACAGTTGATATTGCACAGGAAGAACATGCTGTATAAACACTATCCCCGTATGATAGACTTTTGAAGTCAGACTTACTCTGTTCCCATCTTTTGCTTTAATGAACTTCACATAAATAATTCACCATAGGACTTGAGATAATTAAAAATCAGGGGATAGTAAAAGGTATGGGGTTTGGAGTACAAGGGGAACACTTAGACTTGTTGCCTTTTCTAAAGAGCAGTGTAATAAAAAATACAATAATACAGACAGGAATGCAGACAGCAGAATGACTGCAGGGCTGAGAAGAGACCAGGCCCTCATGTTAGAGTGGGGATTGTGTGTCCTTTCTGGTAGTTTTCACAGGAATAGGGGTGTTGACTATATTGAAACATTTCCTTTTTTGGTCTGCAGTTGACCATTGATAGAGTTAGCAGTGAGTAGTTGGTTAAGGTAATCAATAAAGACTTTTTCTGGTTGGTCATTATTAAGGATTGAGAGTACAGGGGAGAGAAGAATCTAAGCAAACAAGCTACCTTACTTCTGGAAATGCAAATGACTGTAGTTAGTGGACTTGAAACAGTTCAGCAAAAATGGAGGAACTTTGCAAAGCAGTATGGATCTGGCTGACAGATACATATATTTTATATCTGATTCTTAGGGAATCAGATATAAACTGCTTGGGAAATGAGCCAGCAGTTTTTCACTGAGAGGAAAACTTGGAAGGGGGTTATTATATTGTATTAGACAGGGTTATCAAGTAAAAAATTTATAGAATAAGTTTTATATTTATATTCACACACACATATGTACACACATAATTATATATGTATATATATACACATATATACATATGTATGATTTATTCATATGTCTTTCCTGCTGTGGTCCATCTAGTTCAATAATGGCATAATGGCTGTCTATCAATGCAAAATCCAAGAATCCTGTAATTGTTCATTCCACAAGGCTGGATATCTCAGCTAGTGTTCAGTCAAACCCAGAATCCTGAAGTATGCTCTAATGCCAGGGAAATAATATCCTTGCCAGTGATAGCAAGAGCAAGCAGGCAAAGAGAGCAAGATTTCTACTTACATGTCCTTTGCTTCCAGAAAATGTGGTCCAGATTAACAATAAATCTTCCCACTCAAAAACTATGGATTAAAACTGAGTTTTCCAATGTAAAATTATTTAATTTGTTACAAAAAAATCCTCTCAGTTATACCCAGATACTTGGGCTTTTGCTAGTGTCAGATATAGTCAAGTTGACAACTAAGAATTGCTGTGATAAAAGTCACAAGTGGAGATATTAAAAGACAATTCTCAAATATGGCCATTTATCCAGTTATGTACAATGTGAAAGGACATTTTCCCACCTATTGGTTGATACATGTTGAATTATCCACTAAGATAAAACAATAAAACCATGAAACATCATGACACTTTTGTCAGGGCTTTAGGCAGAACTCAGTTGAGCGACTTTGTGCAACATGTGAGTCCCTATGGTGCCCATCAACAGATGATTGGATGGGTTGACTGGATGGGATGGTAATCCAACATAGCTTCATTCTGTATGATGTTGTGGCAAAAAAGGCTACCTAGAGCCCACAAGGCCCTGGTTGCTTTTCTCATGGCTTTTTCTGTGTCAATATTTGTTTTATGACAGCGTAGGGTCCTAAAAACACAACTTACAATATCACCTATTTTTCTAAAGACTAGGTTTGAAAAAAAAAAAGTCAAGATTCAGTGGAAGTGCTTATCTATCTTCTCAGTGTCAGATTCTAATAGACAAGATAGGCATAAATGGGAAAATAGAAATGTTCATGAACAGATTTATAGAACCAACTGCTATGTATTCTAGGTGGATAGATATACCATAAGGTGGTAGAATCTTTAGAAAATAGGTGTTAGTTTGAGGCCCTTGGGTCTTTTAGTAGGTGGAATTCAAAGGAGAAGGAGCACTTGGCCTCCCCTCTTCCTTTATTCTTCACCTGCTGGCCATCAAGAAAGCAATTTTACATTGCCACCTAGTCCCCACTCTTTAGAGACTCATTGTGATAGAGCATGGGGTAGAACCTCTGAAATTGTAAGCCAAATAAACCTCATCTCTTATAAGTTCATTATCTTAGCCATTTTTGTCATATTGACAGTAAACTGACAAACATTATCTCCTTTGATATATTTATACTTATTATTCACCACATGGTCAATTACATAAAATTTAAAATCTTCCAGGGAGACACTGTCCTCTAGAGGAGGGTAATAATCCTTGTAATTCCCCTTCTTCTGTTTTTAAGATTCTTTTTTATTTTTTGGTGTATGCTCTACTGTGTTGCATGAGATGCCTATGGCTTTTATCTACAGAGAGCTGTAGTGAGATGAGAGAAAGGGGCCCTGTGTTGGCATGAATACTGTAGACTAATACTCTTGATTTGGGCAAGGTGCTCTGATTCTTTCTCCCAGATTTGTTTAGATTCATCCCCTCTTTTATTCAGTTCTTTTGGAAATCTCTTGGGCTTGTGAAAAGCATGAGATCACCTAGCAGAAAGACCATGTACAGTTAACTCCACATGCCAGGAAGAAGGAAGATAGGGTATCAAGTGAGGAATGGGGTTGTCATCCCATAGTCACATCTCTGATACATAATTGTTCCTGTCTGAAAGAATTACAGAGATGGAAATGGAGAGGAGCCTGAAGAAAATAAGGTCCAGCTACAGGACCAAAGTGGGATCCAGCTCAAGGGGTGGTCCCAAGGCCTGACACTATTACTGAGGCTATGGAGCACTCACAAAAAGGGACCTATCATGACTGCACTCCGGAAGACTCAACAAGCAGCTGAAAGAGTCAGATGCAGATATTTGCACCCAACCAATGGACAGAAGCAGCTGACCCCTGTTGTTAAATTAGGGAAGGCTGAATGAAGCTGAGGAGAAGGGCAATCCTGTAGGAGGACTTGCAGTTTCAATTAATCTGGATCTCAAACACTGGGCCACCAAACAGACAGCATACACCAGCTGATATGATGTCCCCCTCACATACAGTAGAGGATTTTTGGGTCTGTGTTCATTAAGAGATGATGCACCTAACCCTCAAGAGACTGGAGGCCCCAGGGAGTTTAGAGGTCAGGTGGGGTGGGGGATGGGGCATCCATGTGGAGATGGGGTGGGGTGGGGAGGAGGTGTGGGATGTGGGGCAGTCAGAAGGTGGATGCGGGGTGGGGAATGGAATATGGAGTGTAAAAAAAATTAAAAATTAAATATTAACAAAAGAAGACAGCACAGGGTAATTTTGGCTTTTCATCTGCACCATGCCAGTTTTCCATGGTGACATTTTTAATTCATCCCTTCCCTTATAGGATCTGAAGCCTGGCGCATGAGAAATCTATAGGAAATATAAGCTTACAGAAGTATGTTTCTGGAATGGGTTTTGTTTTCAGATGATAAAATCTGATGTCTTGTAAATAACACTTATAGTGAGAACTACCTGAAGGGAAGAGTAGTAGTGAACCACAGGGAGTTTCGGGCAACAATTCCTCTCTGGCTGTTGGCATAGAGTGTATGATCTACCATTTTTCCAGAGTCCCTTTTGTCAAAGTGCAGTCATTTTGCTATAGCACTTTCTTCTTGTTTTGCTTTAGCAACTTGCCATTTTCTGTCCTTTAAATCACCACAAAACCTGCTTCTATTTTCTCCTTGACACACAGATTTAGCTGCCCCCTCAACTGTTCTGGAAAATTCCTCGTTCATTCTTCCAATTGCTAGAGCACTGCAAGTCTCACCAGATTTCTGCCCTGTATAGCTTCTCTTTACCACAACCTAAATGCCACTGTTCAAATCTTCTTTCTTGCTTGTCACTTTGACGAGGATGTCACGCATTTCCTGGAAATCTCCCCTGGCTCCCCACAGTTTTGCTGGCCAAGTAACTGTCACACTTGCTTTCCAAGTAAAGTGGCACTAGGCTTCATTATTCTTCTCTGCATCCTTGTATCCTTAGAGACCCTCTAGCACAACAGCCTCCAGCCCCCCTTCTCCCAAGCTTCTAGGTTCTCACAGAGACTTTGTGTGCTTTTCTTTATTCTGAAGTAACCAGTCATTGGGCATGCATTCTCTAAGAAGGGCTTCCTCAAACTCTTTGTGTAGCATTTAGTACCACCTCCTATAGTTCACTAAAAATTTTAACCTGCTCATTAAATATGTTTGTGTGTGTTTGTGTGTATATACATACATACAGACAGACAGACAGGTTGATTGTTGGTATAGATATAGGTATAGATATATTTATTTAAATGTAGGTTGTATTTCACTAGTTAAAGTATAACAGTCATATTGCTAGCCAGCAATGAAAAGTTACTATAAACATTAATAGGGTAGAAACAGCGAAACTCACCATGTTCTAATTAGATTCTGCCATCTGTGACAGACTTGCACTTTTGTCTTCTCTGTCTTTAATACTCAGGAGGTTTGTAATATTTGAATCCTGATGATGACAAATTAACTCTTACCTGAGACCTGAAGCCCTTTATAGTCTATAAGATGGAGTGAAGGTTTGTAGGGACTGGCATTCCTGTGATGAACAAACTGATGTCCCATACAAAGCACATGCTAAGGTTATCACAGGTCCTATGATACTACAAGGAGAAACATATGACAAAAAAAGAAGGGCCAAAACAACAAAGTGATGCTTAGAGTTAATTGTGAACTTGACAGAATCTAAAATCATCTAGGAGATGGGCTTCTGGTCACTCGGAGGGAGGGGTGTGTATCTTGATTACACTAATTGAGATCTTCACACTGGGGAGCACCACTGTCTCCTCGGAGTCCCAGAGAATATGTGCAGAAAGGGAACTGAGCGGCAGAGTGCATTCATCTTCTTTCTCTCCTGACCATGGATGTGATGTACCAGCTGCTTCAGTTCCTGCTGACATGGTTTTCCAACATAATGAACTGTTCCTTGTGAGACATAATAAACTTTCCCCCTCTTTTCAAGAGAGTTTATGTCAGCAACAGAGAGAAACACTAAGTGCACCCCTAGGAGTCCGTATTCGCACTGCTTTCTTAATTTGATCCCACAATTGATCGTTAGATGAAAATCTATGATGCCCCTAATATGTGAAAAGCATTGTCCTGATACATGAATCACAGAATGATTTATATCCACCTGCTGATCCCAAGAGACTTACAGTCACCCCTAAATATGTGTCCAGGAAATATCAATATGAGTATTGTTGCCTTTTTTCTGAATCTAGCACCTACCTGATGATTAAAAAGCACAGGTTTAAAGAAAGCTGAAGATCTGGTGTAGGGACTCAAATAGCAGGCAGTGTAGAGGGTGAAAATAAGATTGGGACAGTCAGATAACCTAATACAGGCATCCTAAATAGAAAACACTTACCTGTATAATATTCAAAAGTGCTAGAGAAGAGGTTCACATTTTAAAAGCAAAGAAGGAATTCATTTGTGATCTGCCTTTTTTAATCAACAGCTTTTAGCAGTATTTATCACAGTGCAATCTGATATCCTCTGATAAAGCCTTACGATGTGGTTAAATATGACATAAGTATAATTTATTCTCTATTTGTGAAAGGTTTTTCCCCTGTTACATGAAGCTAGAAGCTATCTAATTTAGAGTCAGGTCAGAGAAACCAACTGGATAGAGGAAGGCTTCCCCTAAGGCATGTATGGCAAGCTCATCCTTGTTTGCTCCATTGACAAGACACTGAATGCAGGGATAGTCATTCCATCATAGATCATTGTTTCTAGTAACCTATTGAAGTCCATTTCAGTTTGAGATGATCCCGAAATCATTTGTTAATAGAAAAACAAACAACTAAACACCACAGAATCAGTCTCTTCTGAGTATTACTGAGACTCGTTAGTCACGTGATATGAAAAAACAAATAATATGGTCTCTATATGTTCCATGCTATGCCAAGATCCTCCTAGCTTCTGCTTCTATGTTGTACAAATCTTTCTTCAAATTTCAAATGTAACTATTTAGGATATTTTTCTAAGCTGTCTTTATGTTGTATATTGGATTGTAAATATTTTATTATTGACCATGGAAACAAATAATAGGATTGGATCTTTTATATACTTCATTTTAATAAAATTTATAACTGAGTTCTTTCATTTTGTTTATTTAGAACATATGGATATAGTGCCTACATTATTGATTAATAATAGAGTCCTTTGCTTCTGGAAGTGTTTTGAATGAGTGATGTAGTTCCATGAATCATGTGGAATTTTCATTTATATCTTTTAATACAAGATAGTACTTATTCTAGCCTCAGAAGAAAGGAGTTTTTGTGTTGTAGGGTTAGAAATCAATTGTTACATATAGTGAAGTATTCTACCCTCTGTCTTCTGGAAGGACTCCTTGAAAATGAATTATGCGGAGACAGTAACCCAGTTATTAAATGGTATCATTTAAAGACAGGGCAGTTGAGAAGCTGAGCCTCTGAGCACATAGTGCATCTCTCTTTGTCTCTGTCTCTGTCTCTGTCTCTCTGTCTGTGTTACTTTCCCTCTATCTCTCTATGTGTTACACACACACACACACACACACACACACACACACATACACACACACAGCCACGCGCGCGTGGCTTCTAATACTTCACAGTGCTGGATACTGTCTCATAGGCTGTGCTTTCTCCTTAAGGTCTCATCAGTAAAGTGAAAAATCTCTTCAAAATTGTCAGGCACTCAGTCTATGCTTACTAGGAGCAAAAATGACATCTTTTTCTTGGCCACACACTAGGTGATTAATTATAGGATGATTCCATGCACTGAAGCATCTCTGTCATAAGCTTATCACTTGACGTTTGAAAAGTGTGTATAGTGGTCTATCAAGTGATTCATTTACTTGCCATTTTACAATTTCAGAGTTGGTGTTGTTTTTCTTCTTTCTTTCTCTCTTTCTTTTTCTTTCTTTCTCTCTCTCTCTCTGTCTCTCTCTTCTATCTGTCTGTTTGTCTGTCTGTCTGTCTGTCTGTCTGTCTGTCTGTCTTTTGTCTTTCTTTTGTTCACTTCTACCATTTTCACCAATTCTTTATTTATTGGTTCCATAAACTAGTCCATGTATTCGTCCTTTGGATATTGGTGAAATGAATATTCTAAGTAATACTAGATACTTTTAGGACTGGCTTAAAAAATAAGAATACATGTCTGAAATTTATTCACTAAAATAAAGAGAAAATGTAACAAAATGCTGTGGGGAAATAATACTGAAACTCAGAAAAATGAAAATACTCAAATATATTTAATATCTGATGATTTGAAGAGTCTGTAATCTTAGTATTTAGCTAGGTAAAACTAGATCAGGCTAGTTCAGGCTATAAACAAGAACTCGTTTCAAAAAACTGAAACAAACAAAAAGCTCTGATGTCTCCAAGGGAAAAATTTAATATTTTAGAGAAAACAGTCTTAGTAATATTGAGAGTTTCTACTCATTTACAAACGACATGCCTGTAAGGCAGAACTGTGGAGGCTACAATGGGAACACTAACAACTGGATGTCAGCCTGGTATATCTATTTGCTTCTTTTCAAACCTGGGTTAAAGTATAAGACATTGTCTCTGGCAGCCAGCATCTGAGGATGAAGGTCAGTTGTAGAACCATGCCACACTTGTGGAATGCCCTGTATTTGATCCTTATTATGTAGAAAACTAACCAAGCAAAAAACCCAAATCAAAACCCTGAAATTGTACCTCTAAATATATCTGATACAGTTATAAATTGTGTGTGTGTGTGTGTGTGTGTGTGTGTGTGTGTATGTGTGTGTGTGTGTGTGTGTGTGTGTGTGTGTTCTCATAATTTCAACTTTGATCTTCATTGAGGACAACTTGAACAAAAGCAAAATCTCTATGTCTGTTTATTCTTACTATGATCAAGAAAAGTAGATGAATGCATCTTTCATAAAGCTTAGGAGAGTCAGTTTTCAAACAACAAAGGCCAAACCACAGCTTCAAAAGCATTCATTTTTGTCCAAATTTTCCTCTGTAAAAACATGAGAGAGAAACTAGAGAGATGATTCAGTAGGTAAGAGCCCTTGCTGCTCTTACAGAAGACAGGAGTTTAGTGCCCAGGACCCATGTCAAGAGGCTCACAACAACCCGTAACTCCAGCTCTACAGGATCTGATATCCTCTTCTGGCTTTATCAGGCACTGGTACTTATGTGTGCATACATAGACAGAAACATGAAAAAAAAGACAATTGTAAAAATACTGTAAGATATTTTGTTTTCTCATATATCTTTAGGAATATATCACCTTACCAGAAGGACTTGATCTTCCGAATTTTCTGCTAATAACTTCTGTCGATTGCATAAGCAATGCATTTTGTCAGCTTATCTTTTGTAAGCACTGATATCATTGTCCAAAACACACATACTTTTTTTAAGAAAAGGAAAATAAATGTTGCTACTTTTGTTGGATTTTACAGTTTCTGCATGCAGTGTTCTTGCTTAATATTGATTTATAGGAATGTCTAACAAAAGGTATGAAGCTAGAATGAAACACAGCAGCACAGAAAGAGACCAAACCACATATGGCATATGATATTAAATCACCTGGAATTTGGATTTCAGCAACCTTTTATGTATGTTTGTGTGTGTGATCAATCTGCTATGAACTGCTTGCACTGATTAGCAGTTTGAAAATCTGCATGTAAAGAGAATTTTAGTAGCTTGATTTCCATACTTCTTTAGCCCTGTGTGAATCCAGAGGGAGGGCACTGCCTTCTGTGCAACTCTTGACTAATTTGGCTTAAGCAGATTCCTGCTGGGAAACAGCATTGTCACACACTGAAAAAAATTTACCTACAGGAATATAACTGTGCTCTCAGATAGAAGCTGGAGAAAAAAAGAATTAGTGACCTCAAGTGAAGTGTGTATGTGTATGTATGTAGCTTAGGTTTCATCTATTAATTAATTCATTCATTCATTCATTTACTCTTTCATTCATCAAGTATTTATGGATCTAAGGCTAAATCCCAGACACTATGAAAAGCATTGTGAGGAAGATAAATCTCCTGTATTCCTACAGTTGCTTTCACTAAGAACATTAGTCAATAAATAAATAAAGACATATAAATCATTCCAGGAAAGAAACAAAGGCTCATGAAAGAGAAAAATTGGAGAAGAGTAATGAAAAGGATTCCCTGAAAAGAATCTCTCTGCCTTTTAACCTGAGCCAGAAAGGAAAGCAAACAAGAAGGGTAAGAGCCAGAAGAGTAGAGAGGCAGAGACAGAAACAGAGACAGAGACACGGAGAAGGGGGAGCATTATATGTGTGTAGGGAGCATGACTTGCCCTTTAAAGTTGACAGAAGGCTAGAAACTATAGAGCAATGAGTGTGGATGCCACTGGCCAGTAGTGGGTACATTCAGAATAGATGGTAGTGGGCCACATTTTTAATGGATGGCAATATAGATGAATTGTTCTGTAGAAAGTTCAAGGGAATCTTAGAAGTCAGGCAAATCAATGCATTTTATGTTTAAACAACAGCAAATGTACAAGGGCCATATTTTACAAAGAGCAGATTTCTGTGTTTATGATGAGGCTCAATTGGTATTCTACAGTGGAGATGAGAAAAGCTGAGATTAGAGCTAGAATGTCATAAAGAAATATTTGTAAGCAAAGTTATTGCTATTTCACTTAGTGTGCTTATATCAAAATAAGGCAATCTCAATAAAGATTGTATATTGTAACTTACAGCCCCTGGATACAGGAAACCCTTATAAGAAATGTGGAGCAAAGAAAGACTTGTGCAAGACAGAGCTTTAGTATCTATTTTCCAACTGTTGACTTGCATAGTCCATAAGTGCCCTCACTGAGGACCCAGTGTTGTGCTGGTAGATGAGAATAAACTCTTAAGGAAAAATAGGAGTGGTTGGTAGAGTGAATTTTGCAAAAGAAGAATATACTCTAATTCTTAGAGAAGCTGTGAGTTAGATGTAGAAGATAGGAGACATTTTTAATCTGTTGGTTACAAGCATCAAAAACTGGGACAATGACCATATCAAATGAACTTTATATCCCTTAGTTCTTCCAGTACTCAATGTGTATCATACCTTCTGTTCAGTAGAAAAAGTATATCTACACCTCCTTTTTCCACTGGAAGACTTCAGAGTTGTTTTATTAAAAAATAAGTTGTGTTGATGTCAAGTCAAATTCCTATGGCTGGTTTGCTAGATTAGTGATGTTAAGTGCTGGCAAATAAATAGTTTAAGGAAAATAAAAATTCATGAATTGAGTGTTAACTTTAAAATGATGGCATTTGTGACTCATGTAGAAATTTCCACAAAGAACAAAGGCATTACATAAAGAAGTACTTTATGGTCACAGTGATACATAAAAACAGAATACAGTGGACAAATAGGTGAAAGGACAGAGCACTTTCAGAGAAAAGAAATGTTAATGATGAATAACATTACAATACTCACTATGGACTTGTCATAAGCTAAATTATATTGGTTCTTTTGGTATGGATAAAAGAAATACAAGATGTTGAAAGAAAATTTTAGGAAACTCTTGTATTTCATTAAATTAAGATCTTGAGTTCTGGGGTTGGACATATGGATTGAAAACTCTTGCTGTGCAAGTGTGAAAACCTGAGAATGGATCCCCTGAACGTGTGGCAGCAAAAATATAAGCAAACATAAACTCTGGCCTGGATTTCAAAGCCTGTAACTCCAGTGCTACAGGGCATTCAGACAAGAAGATCACCGGGCCTCCTAACTGCCAGCCTGTCTCCAGATTCAGTGAGAATCCTTGTCTCAGGGTAACATGGTAGGCATGGACAAAGGAGACCCAGTGTCCTTCTCCAACTTCTGCATACTCATGCTCCATGGTCAGCTGCACACATATATGTGCATAGACACCTACAAACACATACCCATAAAGTGAGAGAGTAGGTAACAAAGGGAAAAGTATAAATATACTGCAATTCTAGATCACATTTTAATTATCATTTTTGCATTTTAATATATTAATAAAAATGAGGTCATTGCAAAGCAATGTTTTCATTGGTTAGTACATTTTAAATCAGTTGTGGAAGCATTATAGGGAAAGATTAAGACATGTTTTCATGTCAAGTCCAGGGTAGGTACTGTACCAATTAGAACAGAGAACTTCTATCTAAAGTTCCTTAAACTTATTCAAAGATTTACTCCTTAGACCTAAGAGATATTTCATGCTTGCCATTAATAATACCACAATAGTATATGAAACTATTCTGGGGAAGATGTAGGCCACCTACTTGCCCTAGATAGCAAACTCATTACACACCAAAGTGAAGGTGCCATAAAAGTCTAAATTGGTGAAACAATGAGTTTTATCATGATTACTTATAAGGATATGGGTGAGATGTTGCTTGAGAAGCCGAAAACACTCAAAATGGCATCAACAAAAGCCAACCTAGGGACACGTAACAAGCTCTTGAAATCTGGAACATACTGCAAGACTTAAAGGCAGTTTATTGGGTCCAAGAATATTTCATTTAGACAGCTGAGCTGGTCTCTGCCTTTTCTTTCTCTCTTTTTTAGTTTTTTTATTAGATATTTTCTTTATTTACATTTCAAATGTTCTTCCCTTTCCTGGTTTCTCCTCTGAAAAAAACCCTATTTCCTCTCCACTCCCCCGTTCACCAACCCACCCTCTCCTGCTTCCTGGCCCTGGCATTCCCCTACACTGGGGCATAGAGCCTTCACAGGACCAAGGGCCTCTCCTCCCATTGATGACCAACTAGGACATTCTCTGCTACATATACACCTGGAGCCCTGAGTCCCACCATGTGTACTCTTTGGTTGGTGGTTTAGTCCCTGGGAGCTCTGAGTGTACTAGTTAGTTCATATTGTTGTTCATCCTAAGGGGCTGCAAGCCCTTCAGCTCCTGGGTCCTTTCTCTAGCTCCTTCACTGGGGACCCTGTACTCAGTCCAATGGATGGCTGTGAGCCTCTACTTCTGTATTAGTCAGGTACTGTCAGAGCCTCTCAGGAGACAGCTATATAAGAAGCTCAGCTTATGTGATAGTGACTCTAAACAGTTCTTACTTTTAAAGTTTGAAAAGGAGGGAGGGACTAAGTCTATCTTGTTGGTTTCAGAGACTTCCTGAAGTTTTTGGGTTGTTGACTTGTTGATTTTTAAAGGACTTCCTTGCAGGATTCACTTTCTTCTAGAACATTCTGTGTCTAGTAAGCTTTCCTCCAAGATGAACATTTTTCTGTAAGATAAAGCTCTACACCACACACAGTTGTTTTTAAATGGGAGACAAATATCAAGTCAGGCTCATATTCAGCAGGGTTAGTAGACTGACCATTATCACTTCAGTAGTTGGCATACATATGGGGACTTGTATGTCATAGTATGTAGGATGGCAGTTAATCTTATCAGGGTTTTCATTACATTCTCTTTTCACTATACCATAGACAAACATGCTATCAAAGGTTAAGTTATTTCTTTAATATTAAGACTAATATAGCCGGGTGGTGGTGGCGCACACCTTTAATCCTAGTACTTGAGAGGCAGAGGCAGGTGGATTTCTGAGTTTGAGGCCAGCCTGGTCTACAGAGTGAGTTCCAGGACAGCCAGGGCTACACAGAGAAACCCTGTCTCGAAAAACCAAAAAAAAAAAAGACTAATATGAATATAAAAGTGATAGCTAACTTATATGATATATTAAGCCACTCTACATTAATATTTATTGACTTAATTTGTGAAAATGTTGTATGCACTCAGTAAAATTATAACTGCCCTTTGTAACTTTGTAATATAAATCTGAGTTTTAGAACTTAGGTCTTTGTTAAAGACAACATAGTTTTAATTTAGACTTAAGACTTATATCATCTTCTTGCACAGTAATTAGAATGAAGGCAGTATGCATCTTGTAGAAACTCAAAAGATGTACAAAAATTGTCCTGAAACTTTAAATGTGAAGGTCTATGCTCACATCCTTACTAAATATCTTGTATTTGTTTCTGTTGTTTCAGTAGACAATTATTACAGACGTAATATCTTGAAGCTTACATAATTTGTTATCTTACCACTGTGAAGGTCAGATAGCTAAATGTCAAGGTATCTGTAGGATTTATGCTTGTGTTCCTATGTTTACTCTGTGAAGTCTGTTTCTATGCCTATTTCAGCACATAGAGGCTTCTTGCAAGCTTCGGATGTGGCATCTTCCTTCGTTTCAACAACAGGCAAATAGTACCTTTCAATATCTTTCTATGTCTCTGCTCTGTACCCATATGAACCTTGCATGGTCTTGTTCTGTAAACAAACTTGAAATTGCATTGGACCTATTCATATGCTCAGTCAGTATCATTTTAAGATTCTCCAGTCATTGCATCTCACTTCCAAAGTCACACCTGTTGTGTGAGATAACATGTCCATAGAAGCCATAAATTGAACATTTATGATGGTCATTACTTCATTCACTCATATCAATCTTCAAAACTCTTTTCAGATTGTGACATGTGCATAGTCAAGTGGTATATTGGTTAAAGGGTTGTGGTCCCCATATTCACTATCTTATCTCAAACATAATACCTAAGTGAAATTTTATAGGAGCACACAGCTGCACTAGAAATGCACATTAAGAGACCAACGTGTTCTGAATGTTGACTCATAGAGCTAAAATAACTTGTGTAGGTGGTTATACTGTTTCTTTTGAGAACAATTTCCTATTCATAGTATGGTCAGTTTTTACAGTAACTACCATTATTGTAAAATGTATAAATAATAAGACTAACATTAGAACACTGGCCCAATTCATACATAAACTATTTTTAAAACTGTTAGAACAGTGACTAAGACAAAGCATTTGCTAAATTTGTGTTTGCTGAAATTTCCAGTATTATTTTATCCATGTTCAGTTTTCAAAATTTTTTAGCTTTAAAACTTGGAGAATTCAGTGGAAAGAGGTCATTCAATAAGTATAGATGCACTGACCACTGCATAAGGACAAGTATTTCTGTCAATTTAATGCCAAAAATGAACAACTTGAAGCCATCTCTACTCTTAGAGAGTGTGCAGTCTGCTAAAATAGGTAGATGATTAAAAAGGAAAAAGTATGTACCGTGGTGAAAGTTGTATTGACTATCATTTATTTGGTCTCTAGAGTTCTAAAATTAGTATCTTTGAAGCTTGAAAATGAATATAAATTAGAGAACTATCTAATAAGCTTAAATTAATTCTTGGAGTGCATCTTCTTTCTTAAGAAATAACTCATAAACAAATATTAAAGATAAATCAAACAGCACAATTCAAACACACACACACAATTACATATACCCTTCCCTCTCAACACACACACACATAAATAAGCAATTCTTATGTTACATTAAAATCTCTAAATTCAAGACAGGTAATTTTGAGAAAAGGGAGACTATATTGTAACTGTTATTTAATGTGAAAATGAATCAATAATTTTTATAGATAAAATAGCTTTGCTCTTCAGAAATTGCAGACATTTTAAATTATGTATATGTCTTTGTGTGTGTGTGTGTGTGTGTGTGTGTGTGTGTGTGTGTGTGTGTGTGTAGACCAAAAGCTGACTAACTGAAGTCTTTCTCAACTGATTTTCATCCTGTATTTTGAGGCAGGGTCTCTCTTTGAACTCAAAGCTCATTGAGTCAAACATACTGGCTAGCCAGCACCACCATAGGATTCTCCAGTCTCTTTTTCTACTCTTTGCTAGGGTTTTCTTTGACTCTCTATATAGCATGTTGTCTTCTACAATGCATAGCAGGCAGCTCAATAAATGAAATACTCTTTTCTGAATAGACTTCATATGAAAGAATTTGAAAGCTGCAGGAGAAGTGTGTCTTAGACTTTGTCAAAATATTTTCTTGTTGGGAACAGGGAAAAACTTTGGCAAAAGCTAAAACGCATGGCAGGTTAATTCATGCATATTATTTCAGGTAAATAATTTCACCAGGAGTCATTCTAGGTAAAATTAATGTTTACACTGTGTATAATCATAGCAGCTGTAAGCATTACCATTACCAAGGTTTGAAAGGAGAATGGAGAATAACTGCTTTTTCACTCCTTGGCTATCCACTTTCTTTCTGTCCAACAAACATCTGATTTTTGCATTAATAAACCCTAAGTAGGATGTCTATTGAAATAATGGAAGGGATTTGTAAGTCATGCTTTCTCTTCTCTGACTGTTTCTTTCCATTTTTTCAAATCTTTTTAGTAGAAAAGCCATAAAAGAAGCATAGAACACAGGGAGAATGGTTATTCACTGAAGGTAGACCCGAAGCTGAAGTCAAAGATAACGTTGCTCCTGTGTACAAGCTCTAGTGATGTTCTGGGTGTCCAGACTCAGCTTCTAGCCTTTCTGCTGGAGGATACAAAAACAAATACACAGGCTCAGATTGTTATTGTTTTTCTAATATGTTCTGGTTTTTGTAACACAAAAATCATGACTAAAATTTTCATCTTGTTCTGACAGACAGTGCATGCTATGTGTGTGGCGAATGTTTTCAAAAAGCATGGGACAGAAATCAGACAGTGCTGGGAAATGATTCCGATCTGCAGACAGTAACACATGTGAACCACTGGCTCTCTTGTAATTCTGGTGTATTACAGAAGCCATCCCCCCTTTCCAGCTAGCTGCACTCTAGAACATTCATGCCCTTTGTGCATCTTTATCTTTGTTCCTCCCTGCAGCTTTCCCATCTATCATCTCTCCCTACATTTTCTTTATTCCCTTAGACCCTTGAATTCCTTGCTTTCAGCATCTGGCCCATTAGTTGTTTTATTACAATGTCTGTACTCCAATGTATGTGAGATTCCTGGAGTCAAGTCAGAGCAGAGAACACAAACTAATAATTCTTAGGGAAGCCTGAGAAAAGATGATGACTGTTGTCGTTTTCATGCTCTGTTATGACTGAGATTAATACTCAAATTCATCTCTCTCTCCCAATTCCCACTCATAGTCCATCCATCCATCCATCCATTCATTCACCCATCCATCCATCCATCCATCCATCCATCCATCCATCCATCCATCCATCCATCATCTATCATCCATCCATCCATCTATCCATCCATTCACCGATCCATTTATTATCACACATTTTTTCAATAGAGGAAAGCAATGTGTTTTTGGATTAGTATTTGATCCATTCCTAGACTGGATTCGATCCATTCCTAGACTAAAGAATCAGGTCACAGAGGAAGTTAAGAGCAAGTATAATGGTGCTATCGGAATGTATACTTTTAACAATAATATGCTTTGTCTTTCAGGCAATTTCAATTCAATTAACTGTGTAAGGAAAACACAAGGGAGTATTTGAAGAATCATTTAGCTTCTATCCAGGTGGCATGCTTTTGGATTAAAAAAAAATAGTCAATCCAAGCATTGATAAAATGTCTTAAAGACATCTCCGAATCAGCAGAAAATTATATATTCTTCTTAATCTACACACAATTGTCTGCTCAGATGCTTAAGCATTCAGTGAGATCCTTGCACAAGGATGCAGATAGTTGTACTCAAATTTGCTTGGGTGAAAGAGAAATAGATTTTTGTTTAGTTTGGCTTGGTTTTATGATTGTACCTAAGAGGTTAGTTTATTTGTACTTATTTTTTTCTTGTAGAATAACACAGACTATCAAACATCAAATGTGCACAGGACTGTATATTTTCATGTGACATATGCAATATGTGAATAAAGCAATTTTCTAATGGCTCATTAGCCTCTGAGAACCCAGAAGTCCAGGATGGTAATAGATGAGGACAAGGTGTATCTCTAAACCCTCTGATATTGGAAACCAGCTTAGGAATATTTTAAACACATCCTAGACTGTCTACTTGGTGACTGATTTAATAGTGGACTTGACCATGCATTTATGAGATATGAAGAGCAATGTTCACTAAATAGAATAAAAATATTCTTTAAGAAAGAAAAAATGATTTAAATCTTTAGGGTCTCATGGGATCTCATTAAAGCTCTCGCTCTTTAATACACTGTGCCATCCAGCAGCCGTCAGCAACCCTGTAGTGTATGTTGCAGATAGGTTAGTTTACACAGGATTAATTGTGTAATTTTGCAAGCAACCAGCATGGTGAACATTGATTTTGGTATTAGCTCCATGCATTATTTCCAAAGGGATCCTGCTTTCTATTTGAAGGTGTTGTTACATTTCACTTCTTATTAATTATAATTTCTTACAACATGTTTTATGACCAATACAATTTATTGGAAATCCTTCATAATCTTTTTTTGTAATTGTTATGCCCCTTCTGAAACTTCATTAATTTTGATCATTGATGTGGAAAAACATGGCAAGAGAAAATGGTGCTGTGACAAAAGGTTTCCTGACCAGCCACTTTCTCCCATGCCTCTGTGTTTCTGCAAGCTTTTGCTCAGACAAAGAAGCAAATTCAGTTGTACTCACCCCAGATATGGACTAACTGAACCTTTACTGTAAGGAAGAGCTGAAGAATTTTGTACTTCTCCAACCATGAGGGCTTGAACATCTGAAGGAGATCTATTCAGAACCAAGTCCATTTTCTACGGACACCTTAGCATTATTTTACCTACAAACACTCCAGCAAATTTAGTCTTTAAATTCAACCTTACGAAAGACAAAGGAAATATTTGTGGGTTTAAAAGAATTCAACACACTCACCCATGGAATTTTTGTAGCTGATTAGGATACCACTCAAGCCACTGCTCTTTCTCCTCACTAGGGGTTGATGAAATGCCCCACTGGAATTGGAGTTTTAATGATATCATTATGGTTTGAAATAAAATAAATGTTATCATCTTGTATGATTTGGGGAAAGAAAGAAAGTTATGGTAGTTGTTATAGTTGAGTTTAAACTAAGTCTTATATATTTAATAGCATATAAATACATATTCAGCACATCATAGATATATCTTAAACTTAAGAAGTCATTCACCTGCTATTTCCCCACATGGTCCTCTTTTATCTCAGACTCTGCTTCATGAGACAAAGCTTCTTTCTCTTCTTCCATTACATCATCATCTTTTGAAAGGAAAAAGATCACTATGTTTTTGTTTATTTTTTGTTTTTGGGAGATAGATTCTTTCTATTTTCCCTCTTCCCTCAGCCTTCCTGTGAGTGTGCTACTATGAAAGTCCAATAGGAAAAAAAACGGTGGCAAATGGGTACTTAGCATGTATGCAAAGTGACACACTGTCCCTGCAGGAGCTCTGTTGCCAGAGATTCAAAAAGAGCTTATTTCTACACCATCAAAGGGTTCCTTGTATAATAAATTCTGAGCAGTGAGGATGTAATGAAGAGAAAATAAGAAATCTTTTGAGCTCTTACATGATGCCTGGATTATGTGGAGAGTCTAAGGAAGTGGTAGCACTCTGGCTTTTGTGTCATTGACCTTAAACAGGAATAGATGAAAGTAAAGGCTTCTAATTGACACCATCCTAAACAAAGAAGCTGTGGGTACACAGCTTGCTTGCTTCTTTGTAACAAACCACCAGTTGATGATTTGGAGAAAAAAGTCTTCCTTTCATGGTAAAGACTAAGAGTGTTTTTGTACGCTTGTAAATAGACCACCTTCATAAAATCAAAGTATTTTCCTTAAAGAAAATAGAGGTTGGGTTTACAATTTATGAACTGAAATAATGGTACTTAGATTCTGTATTCAACCATCATCACTTGTTATATCTCATATGTTACTTCAAAGAGTGAATTCATCATTTTTGAATTTCTATTTCCTCATTTAATAATTGTCCTAACAAAATAAACACCATTCTTTCACAGGTTAAACAAGCCTTTATTATAATGCTGTCAATTGTCAAATGTTCTGTCATTGTGAATATATTACAATAAAATTCAAGAGATTGCCACAGTTTTTAGTTCTCTGGACATTCTGTTTTTACAGTTGAACTCTGTCCTAAATACCTTCCATGGCCAATATCCTTATTAGGTTTATTGAGTTGTATGCCTAAGGTCAAGTGCATGGTTTTGTAGAGCAACTGGAGGTTCCACATGTCTAACTGTGTTTGTGCCCAGAGGACAACAACAGAGTCTCCTCTCACATTCATTCTACTACCTACCTTTACCTTTGTAGACAACAGGAAGGTGCATTTTGGTATATGGCTTTATACTTCCTAAGAGTTCTTAACTGTATTTTTGTGCTGTAGAATATTTATCTTCTAACAAAAATAACCTCCATAATCAAAGGAGGAAAAAGGAAAAAAAAAAAAACAGAGTGGAAAGCTTAGGAATTTTTCTCATCAGATAACAAGAAGACTTTGTTCTCCAGCAAGGGGACTTGAGTTGATATCCATAGCACTCGTGTCGAAAGTCATATGTGGCTGCATGTTCCTCCAATCCCAGATAGTGGAGAGCAGTCAAAAGTCATATGTGGCTGCATGTTCCTCCAATCCCAGATAGTGGAGAGCAGTCAAAAGTCATATGTGGATGCATGTTCCTTCAATCCCAGAGTAGTGGAAGAGCAGTCACAGTTAGATCTTTGAAGCTTGCTGACTAGCCAGTGTAGACAATGGTGATCTCTAGGATTAGTGAAAAAAACCACACATATAATTCATACTCATACGCTACATAATATACCATACACCTATAAAACGGAGAGAGAGGGAGAGGGAGACAAAGAGGGAGAGAGAGAAAGAGAAGAAGACTTTCTTCTCACTTATTCTAAAGCATTAAAACTGTCTTAGAGATTCATTTCTCACAATTAAGGAGCTGTTTTTTACTTTTCTTTCTTTCCTTTCTTTTGCATTGGCACCACTACTAAGAAGGACACTTCTGCCACTTCTTTACAGATGCACAGTGATATAGAGAGAAAGGATAGCTTAGCTCACAGGGGAAACTAGTTTCAAAGTTTGCAAATTGGTTTTACGGTTAAACATAGATCTAGCTCCTATTAAATGTTGACTTCAATGTCCAGAGAAATTTATGCAAATTGAATTATTTATTTAGAAATAGATGTGTAGCTTTTGCCATTCCAAAGTGAAATGCACCCTGAATGTGTTATATTCCTCAACTATATATTTTCAGTGTTCACCTTCCAATGTAACCGTCTCTTAATGGACATTTTCCATGGCATCCCTAATGAAGTTTTTCTTATGTGCTAAAAAAACCTCCAACTTCCTTTACATTTCTGACTGCCATGTTCAATCAGGACTAGTCAGGAGAAGTAGCCAAGTAGAAGAGTGACAGCTGCTGACTGATGTGGTTAGGCTTAGTATTGACACACCCATCTCCTTAATAGAGAGAATGTGTGCATGTAGGCACACTGAGCAGAGATGCTGAGGTTAGCACTCCCAGTCTCGACATCTGCAACTTACTTCAAATTGCGAGTTTGGTACTTTGAGTGACAAAGCTGTCTCTGTACACCATTCTTCTGTATGTTTTCTAATGGAGAGGTTCATTTTATTTCTCCATGGTTCTGTGAATTAAATCCAGGGCCTCATGCATACTAAGAAAATATAATACTAATGAGCTCCAATTCCACCAATTTCTTAGAAATTTGAGCTAGAGAATTATGATTTGTGAGGATGACCATGAAGTATTTTGAGAGTTATCAGTAAAATTTTACATGTTATATAATAATTAATATTAATATGCATTTTATTGTACTAAACTAGACATTAAATAATTGGCACCATTTAGATAATATCAGTAGTTACAGCCTACTTGGCTTTTGAATGTCTTACTGTGTCTCTTCATAACAGTTTTAGACATACGTTAAAGTATTTGAGTTATTCATGCATTACTGATTAGCTACTTAGTTTCACAGTTTTCTAAGTTAGGTGTTTGCCCTTGAGCTATTTCTTACCACCAGCTTCCATGGGCCATTGAGAATGTGCATAATTGTCCTTATGTTAGATGCTCTCACTGAGTTACACAGTTTGCCTTTTGTAGGCAGTCAGTGGGAAGTAAAGCTGTCACTGGGAGGTATTCACTAGCTCCAGCTAAGAATGAACAATGAGAAACAGTTCAGAGAGGCTGTGACAGACCTGAAGTATGTGGCTAGTAAGAACCAGAATGGGTTCGTTTTGGATCACAGGATTACGTAGAAATTTCTCTGCCTCTCTACTCCCTTCCAGATGAAGATTCTTGGCTAAAAGGTATCAAGGAACTCTTTTTTTTCCCATAAGGTAACTGTTGAACTCAAGCCATCCCTTGGTCAGTTGGGTGCCTTCTATCCTCCCTTTTCTCATTCATTCTCTCTGTGTGTGTACACATGTGCATGCACACATACACACATATGCACAATCTGTGTACATGTATTTCTACAGCACCATGTGTTTTTGTGTACACATGTGTAAATATGCATGTGGAGACATGCATAAACCTTGAATATCATACCTCAAGTACCATCTTCCATTTGTTTGAAATGTAGTCTCTGTTCTGGGATATAAGGAAGCCAGGTTGGTTGGCAGTGAGCCCAGAGATTTTCTCCCAGTTTCTGCCTCTTCAGTTCTGAGGTTACAATTGTAAGTCACCATTCCAAGCTTTCTAACATAAACTCTGGGATAGCGAACTCAGGTCCTCATACTTGTAAGTCTAGAATTTAACCAATTGAGCTATCATCCCAGGTCTTTTTATCTCATACTTAGTAAATCAGGACATCCAATGTCATTAAAACTTTAATTGATTCTGAGCCTATAAAGTTGTCAAACTAGAATTATCTCTATGACATATAAATCTGATCTTGTCATTTTTTTACTAAAGCATGCAATTGTCTTCTTTTAGGAGATGAAGGTTAATTACTTAAGCCTGACACCCAGGGCTGTCATTACAGCCCACCTAATCAGCTGCATCTCTCTTTAAGATCTAGTCCTTGCCCTCTGTCACCCCATCAATACTCATACACTTCTCACACTCTATGTATCTTCTTTATTGTTTTCTGTTCTTGTATGATTCTGAGCAGAATCTCTGGACTCCCAAGCCCAGTCTCAATGTTCAAATTGGAAGGTCTTGACTTTCTTCTTAGTTTCATAATTTTTTGCTGTGGCCTCCTATCTAAAGAGTCTATGGTGGGGAATGGGTGTTTTTAGTTCTTAACATATATCTTCATGTAAAAAAAATAGTGCGTGATTAGTAAAGATGTATTTATTAAATTCAATCTATTCCTCTTTTCCTGTTTCCTCCCATAAGGAATAGTGCTTGCCAATTGATCATTTTCTCCCAGTCTTATTTCCTGGGTAAATTCAGGTGCATAGAATTCTTTCATTGCAAAAGTTTAGCTTGAATTTTGTATCAAGCCTGTGGTGTTTTATTTCATCCTTAATATCATTATGATGCTTCTCTTGGTACTCAATTTTCTTTGAAAATACCTTTGAAATACTTAATAGTAATACTACTATTGAATATTTAAGTTATTGCCAAAATTTCTCTATTTTAAATTCTAGTTAGTAAGCATCCCTTGACCATTGGTGGTTGAATATATATCAGTGGTTTATCTAAACTTAAAAGATATTAGCAAGCATCTTTTTACATTGATATTTGCACATAGATTAATAGTTTATCTAAATTTAGTTTTGTATACACATGTAGACTCAGCCACATGAACAATAAAAATAAAGACAGAGCTTTCATGGGGTGAGGCTAGATGAAAAGAAGTAGAGGATTGGGGACACATCAGGGTACTGCACAAGAGAAAGGGGCCCTCATTCTTGTCACTAGTCTCATGCCTGATAAAAATTGAGAATTTCAACAATAAACAAAATTCAATATGAAGACTGACTGCCTAGAGACAGCATTCTTTGCCTGTGTTTTAGTTAAGGCTGCTGGCCAGGCAACTGAATACACATAAAGCCAGAGGGCTTTATGACCTTTAAGATCAACCTTATTTTCTTCTATGCTGTAAAGGTGTAATATTCTGATACTCTCACAAACAAGAATGGGAATTTTATTTTTGCCATAAAGACACATGTATTGACTACTTTGTGATCTGCCTATAGTAAGGATTTGAGTGACCTTTTTGGTTTATGTTTTTACAACTTGTAATCCTGTTTAATGGCCATGAATCAGAAAACACACCATGATGTAATTTACCAAAGTTAACAAAAAGAAAGAAAGAAAGAAAGAAATTTCTGAGAAAATTATAGTATCATGACTAGATAACCCTTGACAATTTTCATTTTATTGTGTAAACATACATATGTAATTATGGATATATGTATACATATTGCACATATATAAATGTTTATTTCACCAGATCTGTGTAATAAATATTCATTACTTTTGAAATAAGACTAACAACCCACACTTATATACTTTAACAAGTTGCCATCTCCAAATCTCTTCTGAATGAATTCCTGTGTAGAAAGTGAATTTCCCGTTGATGGAATAGTGAAACAACAAAAGAATTTCTCACTATTTTCTGAGGTTTATTAGTATGAAACGCCTTAAGGAACAACCAATACGTAAACCATGGCAAGTGTTGATGCAATCTGATGGGCAGTCTGAGAGTTCTAAAACTCAGTCACATCTCAAAAGAGAATAGAGAATGTAGCTCTTGATTTCCTTTGGGGAACTGATGTAAACACATATATTCTCATGTCTACAAACCACTAAGATAAGGTTTGAAGGCTCTTACGCAACTATTCAGACCACATTAGCAGATTCAGGGGCTCAAGCAGGAAATAGGGACTATTTTTTTAACTGGATTTCATTTGTTTACATTTCAAATGTTATTCTCTTTCCTGGTTTCCCCTCTGAAAATTCCCTATCCCAACTCCCCTTACCCTGCTTCTATGAGGGTTCTCCCCTACCCACTCCCACCTCACCACCCTAGCATTCCTCTACACTGGGGAATCAAGCCTTCACAGGACCAAGGGCCTCCCCTCCTATTGATGCCAGATAAGGAGCCTTAAGCTCCTTCAGTCCTTCCCCTAACTCCTCCATTGGGGTCTCTGTTCAGTCTGATGGTTGGCTGTGAGTATCCTCATCTGTATTGGATAGGCTCTAGTAGAGCCTCTCAGGAGACAGCTGTATCAGGCTCCTGTCAGCAAGCACTTCTTAGCATTCACAATAGTGTCTGGGTTTGGTGTCTGCGTGTGAGATGGGTCCCCAGGAGGGGCAGTCTCTGGATGGCCTTTCCTTCAGTCTTTGTCCTTGTATTTCCTTTAGACAGGAGCAATTCTGGGTTAAAATTTTGGAGATGGGGGGTGGCCCCATCCCTCAACTGGGTGGCAATGCCTAACCTCTGGATATGGTCTCGACAGGTTCTCTCTCCCCTTTTTGGGGTATTTCAGCTAATGTCATCCCCATGGGGTCCTGGGAGGCTCCTGCTTTCCTGGCATCTGAGACTTTCTGGTTGCTACGTCCAGTTCTATTATCTTGAGATCCAAACTTCTTTTTCTTAAAAAAGTTTTTATTTTGGGGGACACAAGTACATTTTGGGATGTACTTGACTATTACTCCAGACACACAGTACTTAATAACACATACTTGAATGACTAAACAAGGGGCCCTTTGTAGAGTGAATGCTTCAGACACGGAACGTCTCCATAACAGCATGATAATTTCTTTGCATACCTAACTATAACTGAGAGACCTCAGGCAGCTTTCATATGTATTTCATATGTATACCTTCAATGAGCTATAATTTAATTGTTTTCTGTCATTTAATCATGTTTGAAAATGTTTGTCACTAAGCCTACAGTCCGAAAGAACAATACTCTATCTTAAAAGTGCATGGGAAACTTCTATATTACTTTTCACAGTGTTTCTGGAGAAATGTCTTCAGAACCATGAGCGATAGTTATCTTCTTTAGACTTCGATTTTTGGGTGTGTGTGTATGTGTGTGTGTGTTTGTGTGTTTGTGTGTGTCTGTGTCTGTGTGTATGTGTGTCTTGTTTTGTTTTCCTTCTTAAGTAAGAAATTTGTAAAAAGAAGAACCTACCTGGCTGAGAGTTAGCCCTGCATTACTGAATCTTGTTATTATCAAAATTGGAGGCTGACACCTGTCTTTTTTTTCTCACTGTATCTTTGATTATGTTTTTATTAAAATAGGTTATGTATATCTGCTTTCTGGAATGAAAACAAATTAATAGTTTATGGGGCAGACTTTTTTCTTCTTCTTTGAGAGGTTTCTTCTCAGCTAGTTTCTTGGTAACCACTTTTTTTCCTGCAGGCTTATTCAGCTTCTTGACATCCATAGGATTCTTTTCTTTCTTGCCTATGCTGAATTCTTGTCTGCAGCCCCCTTCTCTGTTGCAGACTACTCCAATTTGGCTGTCAGTGCAGCAGCTGCTGCTTCCAGTTTTTTCATCTGGAATTGGCTAAAAATGGTATTCCTTGTCATGGTCTTTGGGTAAGAGTTCAGCTTCAACATGATTCTCAGGTTCTTCAATGGATTCTTACTCAAGACTCTATACTGAATCTTTTTGTATGGTGTTAAAGGCCTCTTTGGTTCTCTGAGCTTTTCAAGATTCTGTTAAGGTCTGTGGTCATCATCTTGTGCATGGGAAGGTTAGAGTTACTCTTGAGAGAAGCAGCCTTAAGCCAAGTGCCATTTGAATCATCTAACTTCTGGAAAGCACTTTCAGTCCAAATGAGGAGACATCCCACATGCCCACCAGGAACAGGTTTTAAAGTGTTCAACTTGCATACATTAAGCAGAGTAATAGCAGAGATGTTTCTAAAGGTCTTGATGGTACAATTATCTTCATAATAGATGACTCCAGGTTCCCTGTACTCCGGAAATTATAAATAGGAAGACAATGGGGGTGAAAAACCAAATGTGTGAAGATAGGTGTGCTGATAATGAGGGAAGCGGTGGGGACTTGAGCTCTCTGCAGGAAGGCAGGAGGAGCCTATGAACGACTGAGGGAGAAAGAGCACACTCAGCAGAAACTGCCTAATGGTCAGATAATGCCACTCAATTGCCATTTCTGCTGACACAATGTCTCAAAAACCCCATGTATTCTTCATTTTATTAAATCTTTTCTGTGGGGAAAACATTCAGACAGAAAAGTCTGGTTATACCTGCTAGCTGCTTTCTTAACAAATTTAATTTTCCTTGACAGTAATTGTGATGGTTTGAGTAAGAATGGCCCCCAAGGGCTTACACAGTTGAGTGCTTAGTCACCAGAGAGTGACATTATTTGAATGGATTAGAAGGATTAAGAGGTATAGCCTTGTTAGAGGAACTGTGTCAGGGAGGGTGGTCATTGAGGTTTCAAAATTCCATGCCAGTCTCAGTCTTTTTCTCCCTCCCTCTATCTATGGATAAAGATGTAGCACTCAGCTATTCCTGCAGTGCATGCCTTCATGTCTTCATGCTCCCAGCCATAATAATGGTTTAAACCCCGCTGCAACTGGAAGCAAGCCCCAAATGAAATACCTTTCTTTTATAAGAGTTGCCTTAGGCATGGCGTCTGTTCATAGCAGTAGTAGAGTGAATAAGACAATAATTTTCCTTTACCATTTTATTTTTATTTTTAAAAAGGTTAGTCTTTCTAGAGATAGTCTTGAGTCTGTTGAGATCTGAGATTTCTGGGACATACTCTGGGATGGGATACTCTTGTTCCTTTATAGTGGTCAACAGGAAACTGGCAAACCAGAACTGTGCCCTTTGGCAAGTAGACTTTAATGTTACCTGAATTTGATAATTATGAATACCTCCTCCAGGCTGCTATAACAAATCTGAATGTTCCATTGAAAACTGCAGGCTCAGAGTCTGTTCTAAAACAGCAATGTTCCACAATGGTGAATTCTTGTTTTTCTAGGGAGTTTTGTCATAACCACATATGACTGAAGAGAAGGTGAGGAGTGAGGCGATTTTCAGAGTGACACAGATAGATATTGGGCCTAGTTACTGAATGTGCATTGCATGCTGGAGTTGTTACTGATTCAATTGGTCCCACTCAGTACGTTCCAGGTTGATGTTTATTGGGATCATCATGGATATGAGAAAATCCCTTTGTTTCCCCAGAATATTACTGAGAGGTAGAGATGAAATAAATACACATAGTACTTTCTTTGAATATAGTATGTATGTACCAGGCAAAAGTATGTTTCAATGTCTCTGGGACGTATTTTCTTTTGTAGCCTTTTATAGTAATAGAATTAGAATTGTATTGTGTGTAATTTTGTTTCCAGTTTTGTTTCTGAAGTTTAAACTCTCTTCCAAGTTCCAAAAGTCTCAGACTGTGCAAGCAGACTTTTATTTGCTACCTCTATACTATTCTATATATTCGTCTTTGTATAGTAAAAAATTTTAATATTCTTCACCTTCTTCACAGGCCTCGGTTAAATTTACCACCAAAGGGTACATAAGTTGCTAAATTCATTATGTCGTCAATAGTCAGTTGCCCCTTGCTGCCTACTTCACTTCCATTAATAGAGAACATTCCCCCTCCAATTCATAGCATCACAAACCAAAACCAACCAGAAATACAGGAAAAAAAAAAACAACCAAAGACCCATAAATTTATTCTCTGTGGATCAGGATTCTGATTCCCACATTGTGTTTTAGTTTGTTTCCTCTTTGTTTTAAAAAAGCCACATAGAGACAGTGCTAGTTACAGAACTAGAAACAAAGCTCATTAGAACTCCATACTTAACCAATGTTCCATTGACCTGAACCACTCTTTGCTGACTTATCTACATAAGTCATGTCTTAAAACACAATGAGAGAGGGGGCACTTGTGGTAAGATTCTTTTCCCAAAAAGATTAATATATTTCATATGAATGATACAATATTGGCGGACAGTCTAGTATAGTAATGTCAGAGGCTTTGGACATTTTTACGCTGGATCCCAGGTCAGGCTTTGATACTCATTCATGGTAACTTGTTTGTGAATTCCTCTGATTATCTATAGAAATTTGGTGATAGCTATCTAGTTTTGTAAATAGTTATCATAGATGAAATTATATATAAATTCCTCAACACAATGTTCAACACAATGTTTTTGTTTTTGTTTTGTTTTGTTAACTCGACACAAACTAGAGTTTTCTGGAGAGAGGAATCACAATTGAGAATATGCCTCCATCAGATTGTCTGTGGGAAATTTTCTTGATTGGTGATTGATGTGGGAGGGTCCAGCCCACTGTGGCTGGCACTACCCCTGGGTCATGGGGTATATAACAAAGCAACTTGAACCAGTCAAGGAAAGCAAGAGGATAAGTACCTTCTTCTCTCTTCCATGGTCTTTTTCTACACATTCTAGTTTTACTTTCCTTCTCTGATTTTCCTCTCGAAGGACTGTAAGCTATTAGGTGAAATAAATCTTTTCCTCTACAAGTTGTTGTAGGTCATGGTGTTTTTTCACACCAGTAGAAACCTAACTAAGAAAAGCATGCACTATAATTTAGGTTGACAATTTGAAAGTTAAAATTTAGTGAAAAAATTCTCAAAAGGTAATGAGAAATAGGAATGAAATTTTGGAGTCCTGTTTTGGGGCTATTCTTAGGAAAAATAACCAACAATGTCATATTGTTCACAAAAAGTTGGCCCTATAAACATTTCACAAATAACATTTATTGTTGATTGCCCTTTTACATCCTCTCCCTTTTTTGTTTATATTTTGTTTGCATTTCTCTCTCTCTCTCTCTCTCTCTCTCTCTCTCTCTCTCTCTCTCTCTCTCTCTGCTAGTCTTATCAACCAATTTCTGCTGTGTGTTCATTTACTGACACGTGTTCCAGGGCGTATTATGTACGCCATATATAACATTTCACTTTCTAAAATATACAGTCACTCAGCAACCATGTATTGAACATCTGACACAGAGTTTTAGTAGAGAAGAGCTCATTCCTGCCAGGTAAATGTCTACTGATGGTAGAAAAAGAGATGTTTTCAATCCTAACATCTTAAGTTTATTGACCTAGTATTGACTAAAGCTGAGATGTGTCAGCTTTCTCACTAATGATTATTTTTTAAACCACCAGAATATCTACAGTGTTATAGGCCAATTGATATTAAGCAGGTTTTCATTGAAAAAGAAAAAAGGAAGCACTCCTCATTATAAACACACATGTTTATAAGAGGTATTTTCATCTGATGTACAACTCTTAAGAAATGGATAAGTGGCAGTTTGTTAGCCTCTGAACTTAGGTACTAGAGCACCAAAAGGTACAAAAGGTACTAAGAAAATTCTTACTTCCTGAACTTTTTTTTCTTTGAGATTTATTTATTTTATGGGTATGAGCACACTGTTCCTGTCTTCAGACCCAAAAATGAAGGCATTAGTTCCCATTACAGATGATTGTGAGTCACCATGTGGTTGCTGGGAATTGAACTCAGAACTTCTAGAAGAGCAGCCAGTGCTCTTAATCGCTGATCCATCTCTTCAGTCCCTTTCTCCCTGGTATTAACAAACTCATAAACATGTCAACATTATTATAAAGAAGCCCCTTTCGCTCCTTGGGGAATAAATGCATGCAGCTATTCAGTTATATGACTTTCCCCGGAGTTCTCAAATTTCATATGTGGTTGTCATCTGGATATCATGTGGTTTCTTCTTCTTGGTTGAGTC